>NW_015176024.1:115305-168167 GCF_001447785.1 Gekko japonicus | reverse complement strand
CTTTTCCTCACAATAAAAAATAAATAAATTAGCAATTTCAAAATTTGTGTTTTTAATTCTTCCTAAAATGCATTTATTTTTGAAAATTGGGGGGCGCACGGGGGGGGGGGTGCCAGAAGGGATCCTCGCCTAGGTTGCAAAATAAGCTTGGGCCGGCCCTGCTTGTCAGTAGTTTAAAAAGTTGTTGAAAGGCATGTAATGGGGCAGAAATTGCTTGGCACTGTTCCTTTCTCTTTGTTCCTCAGCATGAGAAATGTCCTGCCAGTTGTTATCCAATCTTTTACTGTTTTGGAACAGAGTGCATCATTAAGCTGTTGCACCAATTGTGGATGAAGACTTGTCAGCTTTTTAAGCCAATAGCCCTGGACTTCATCTCTTCCAGTGTCTATCCAGTTTTTCATTTTCTTCAATTGCTTTTGCAGGCTTTCCAGGTTTATTGTAAGATCCTCCATTTGCTTTCTTTCAGTTGGTTGTCCACATCTGTGATCCAGGTGGCTTTTTTATTGTATTCTTTGGAGTCTTCCCAGAGTTCTTTCCAGAAGTCTGTCTGGTTTTACTTCTACTTTTTCATCTCTCTCTAGTGATTTGCAGAACTGTCTTTGGTTAGTCTGGAACTGGAAGTTTTACCTGTATTGCTGGATCCTGTTGTTGCACCACTTGATCTTCTTGGCTATTGTAACAATTCTTTCATTTCTTCTGCAACTTGGGCTATTGTTTTTATATCTGATACTCCTTCCTGAGGTTTGCTTTTCTTCTTTCATTCTTGAGTTTCCTCTCTTTTAATTCCTTTAAGGCACTGAAGTCTTCTGAATGGCAATTGTTGATTTTTTCCCCTCCAATCTCATTTGCGAGTTTGGTTTCACCTTAAAACTCTTAATTACCTTTCTTAATGTCCATTCCCAGTTGGGACAGAGGAGGTAGAGAAAAAGTGCTTTCCCCCCTTTCTCACAACACAAGAACTTGTGGGTATTCAAAGTGGTTTATGAGCAGAAGTACTTCTTCACCCAAAGAGTAAATAACATGTAGAATTCACTGCTGCAGGAAGTGATAGCAGCTACAAGCATAGACAGTTTCAAGAGGTCTATCAGTGGCTATTAGCCACAAGATATAGATGAAACTCTTGCCAACCTAGCAGTTAGAAAGCAAGAAATTGCAAGTAGATAAATAGGTACCACTTTGGTGGGAAGGTAACAGTGTTCCGTGTGCCTCAGCATCTAGTCATGCCAGCCACATAACCATGGAAACATCTTAGGACAGCACTGGCTCTTCGGCTTGGAAACGGAGATGAGCACCATCCCCTAGAGTCGGATTCAACAGGCTTTTGAGCAAGGGAAACCTTTACCTTTATAGATGAAACACCACGTCTGGAACTGTGATGCCCTGTATTCTTGGTGATTGGGGTGCCACAGTGGGAGGGCTTCAGTTCTGGCCTCACTGGTGGACCTCCTGATGACACCTGAGTTTTGGCCACTGTGTGACACAAAGTATTGGGACTGGATGGGCCATTGGACTGATCCAGCACAGTTGGTTTCAATTATGTTTGTTGTAGGAATTGTTTCAATTGCTCCACTGATATTTTCAATGAGTCTTGCAAGTTCTTTCTTTAATGTTGTTATACTTTGCTGTTAATATGCTTTAAGATTTTTTGCCTTCAGTTCTTCCTGTACAGAGGTGAGCTGATGATGCATTGTCAATAGCTTACTCTTCATTAGTGCACTTTCAAGAGCAACTTCATTTCTATGGCCTGTTTCTTGGTTGGTCTCATTTATTTGTTGTTCTCTTCATGTTCTTCCTTCGAGTGGTTGTTGTTTCTTATTTCACCTAGCTCTGTTGCTGTGAAAATGTTTTTTTTCACATGATAAAAAGGCACTGATCTGCTTGTCACTGTTCAGTGATGGTAGAATCAGAACACATTTCTTTCCATATTTCAAACAGTTGTTTCAAATATCTACGCTGTTCAGGCCTTGATTCAAAATAACATTACATGATGATTCTGTTTTGTTCTCGAGACCATTTTTTACAACATTGCTGGTTTTGCAGTGGCTCGTCAAGCACTGGTTGCTTTACAGAAGATCTTGCTTCCTATACCACATCAAGCCTTTGCCCTGGTTGCCCAGCAGAAGAGTCTCTGTCCTGCAGCCCATTTTTCACCAGAGATCCAGGAACACCAATCTCTGACACGGTCCTTTTTAACCTGGGTGATGACCAAGCTGATATAGACTGAATTTGATTTTCTCACCACATTGAATGAGGTTTTGAGATGTATTTAGTCTTGACTCCTTAACAGAGGCCTGTCTATCATGGGACACCCTGCCAGCACCTATGCTGCTGATAGCATAGCCCATTGCTTCACTGGAGAACACAAGCCCCACCAACATGAAAAGATAGTATTCCATGGGGAGATTGTTGCTGTTGTTAATACTATGAGCTGCCCTGAGCCCATTCGTGGGGAGGGTGGGATAGGATCATCATCATCATCATCATCATCATCATCATCATCCCATGTTCAATGAAAAAATTCCTAAGTGGCTTATGGTATTTGAAAACTAACACAAATATAGATAAAAAAATCTAATGAGAAGTTGCCTGGCTGTTGCTTTGTTTCCTTCTGGACTTTTCTGCTTTTCCTTCTGGCCTCAGAGATGGAAACTGGGAGCTGGGGGTATTTTTTGTTGGAATGGGATCCAGGAACAATGGAAGGTACTGCAGCAGATACATTCTCTCATGGTCCCTCTCAATGCTCAGTGGGATGCACATAGATTTTTTTAACACGAGGACATTCAATATATGCTGAGATATGTTAGAAAAATATAAACATCAATTTTCCTATGGCAAAGGAGCAAATAATGCCAATAGTAGTTAAAAAAATGTTTCAGAGGGGCATTCCTAATTAACCTTTAGTGTTTCCACAACATCCCTTTAACCTAAATATAGATGTCATTAATCCAATGGAAAACTAATTGGGTTTAACAAAAGCAGTAATTAATTTTCCCCATTGAATTATTGACCCATTACTTTCATTAAGAAGAAGGAAGGGAAATCAGATGGATTTCTTCTTTTAGTTGTTTTTCTTATTTATAATAAAACACTGTGATAGCATATTTATTGCATTGATAGCAGGTAGTTAGAATTTTATTCTATATTTAGTGTAGGGGTTTTTAAGGGAATCAACTGGGAGCATTAATAATTATGAAGAAAATGGCAGGGGGCTGGCAATCAGAAGAAATAATTGCATTGCAAGTTTTTAGCTGTGTTCTAGGAGCATCTGTCCAACACATGCAAATTATGTTAGCCCATTAAATGAGCACATTGCTTTCCATGAGGAGGCAATCGGAAGTTGTGAGACATGAAATCTGGACCCCACTGTTCTAACAGGCTTCAGATAAATATGTGTGGCTGATCCTTGCTCTCCTGTGAGAGTTGGAGAAGTGGGCATTGACTGCAGTTCCCTGAAGAAGAATAAACACAGAGATAATGTAGACCTAACTGAAGAAAAATGAAGAAAGAAGAGCCTCGAGTTCAGCATCTGCACATGTTGCAAAGATGAACAGATGTTATTTTGTTTCTTTTTATGTCTGTTCACATTTTTGGTTCTCCTCTGTTTTAGTTCCCTCCTTATTAGAGCTGGAACTGTAGATTTGCTTGGATTTTGTCTATGCATTTTGTATATTTTTTTTAAGTAACACTTTATATGGCATTATATATACAATGTATCTCATTTATAGATCTGTAATGCATAATGTTTTTGTTTATTTCATTTATACCCCACTTTTCTCACAGATGGAGACCCAAAATGGCTTACATCTTCCTCCTCTTTTCTATTTTATCCTTGCAACTACCCTGTGAGCAATGCTCCCTCAAAGCTGTAGAGTCTTGTGAGCAAAAATTCTACTTTGTGAGCTACTGACATTAAAGTTGTGAGTGAGTGATTTGGCTACTGCATACATTAGTTTGCTCTGGAACCATCCTTCCTGAGCTAACACAAAAATCTGTGAGCTGGAGGCTAAAAAAACTATGAGCTAGCTCACACTAACTCAGCTTAGAGGGAACACTGCCTGTGAGGTAGGTTAAGCTGAGACTGTGTGACTGGCCCAGGGTCTTAGATCCTAGTCTGACACTAACATCTACACCACACTGGTTGATTTATGGGCACACATGTAACACTGAAAAAAATGCATACATTGAAATATTGCAAGTAAATAGAAATTAACAGGGAAATAAATTATCATAGGTTTGACTCCTATGGATTTTCAAGTTGAAACATTGTAGAGTAAAAATTCAAAATCATCTCAAACAGTTGTTGAGCTGTAACACCCTGTACTTCAGGAAGTGGGCAACTCTTAAAAAGCAGCAGGATGCATGAGGGCCAATGAATTGAAGCTCAGTACAGATGAAATTCAGGTGCTGTTGGTCAGTTTGGTGTAGTGGTTAAGTGCGTGGACTCTAATCTGGGAGAACCAGGTTTGATTCCCCACTCCTCCACTTGCAGCTGCTGGATGACCTTGGGCAAACCATAGTTCTGTCAGAGTTTTTGGATCAATTATGTAATTAAGGTCACAGCCAATAAAAACTTCTCCATGTTTAATTTCCATAAGCATCTGTAAAGTGTCTGTTAGCCTGATTGCTCTGGATTTATTACCAATATTGGGGAATTGTGAATTATTATTAATAAGCAATCAGCTAAGGGACCTTTCACCTGTATATACAGAGGGTGCCACTCTTCCAGAAATACCAGTAACAGACAAGGAGACTGAGTTTTAGTTAGAATAATGTCTTTTACTGTAAATCTTCTTCACACACAAACAACACACAATCACACACACAAATATTCAGATTCTAGGAAATAAAGAGAGATTTTTACACGTTTGCATTAGCAGGAGATTCGTTGGTTGGGAAATACATTACCTGGTCCAAAGAGATGAAGCTTGCCAAATGGAAAAATAAGGGAATATTAGAAAAATTGGGATTATACTAGGAAAATGGAGTGTGCAGACTGACCAGCAGAAAGCACAAGGTAGGCCTTAGCTGCAGACTAAGGATGGGTAGCAGATAGCTACAAGGATGAGAGTCAGAGAGCATAGTGGTCGTTGAGGGGGTGTAGAGAGAGAGAGAGACCACATGGCCGGCTGTCCCCTTTTATGAGGGGGGCTTGGGAGGCTGGCCCAGGCTGGCCACATGTCCTAGTCACATGTCCCTTGGGGGTGGTTTGAGGTGGTAACATGTCCGAGTCACATGTCCCTTGGGGGTGGTTTGAGGTGGTCACATGTCCTAATCACATGACTTGGCCCACCTCCTCTGGGGTGTCATATGGGGAGGGCTTGCTGGACTCCTCCGTTGACACAACCCCTCTCTGGTTAGTTTATGCAGTGGAAGTGAGGGGCTTAGCTTGGACAATGATTGATGCAATTAAGCTGGTAGCCCAAAGACACCTGATTAGCATGATTAAGTCAGCAGCTTGCTTTGATTGTCCTCTTTTGTCTTGAGGCTGCAGGACCGGTTCTCCAGGTGGGTAGCTGAGCTAGTTCCTTTGTTGAGGAAAAGCTAAAGGTAAATCCTTTTATGAGTGCTCCTCAGCAACAAGAGTGTGGTAGGGGAAGATGTGCCAGCTTCTTAAAACATAATGGATGAATCAGTCCTTCTAGTTTGAACATCCAGCAAATGGCTGCTAACATGGTGCTGCGTGTGTGTAGGTAGGAACATCTCTGGAAGAGGGCAACCTCTTGGAAGCCATGGGCACACTATCTGGTCACTCTCACTCTGGTCACCTGGCATCATAGTCCCTTGGCACACATTAGACACAGTTCATAGTCGATAGAGAGCAGAAAGCTCCTTGCTGGCTAACATGTCTTTAATAAATGAAATCTGATCTTTGTTGGGCACATATATTGATGCAATTGTAACAGGGTCACCATAGAGCTCTCCGTTGACAAATATATATATCTCCCTTTTTGGTCTATTTTTGTGTTAAAAAAATGAAAGGGGACATTTTTTGAAATTAAAATAGCTGTTCCCTTGGCTTTTGATGAACCAGAAACATGAGACTGTTGAGTAAACCACTTCGTTTTTAAAACTTGTCTATTTTTTAAGTGAGTTTCCTGTATACAAAGTATGTTAATTGGATGTTCTCTTAAGTTTTACTTTGTTGTTAAGACCCCTTGCATTCCATGATGCCATTTTAAATTGTTGGGCCCTTCCCGACTCCCCCCCCCATCTTGCCAGGCACATGCTAAACTGTGGAGCCCAGCAAAGCCCTTCCCAACCCTCAACCCCCCGTCTTGCCAGGCACCTTTAAGACCAAGGCTTATTCAGGTAGAAAATCTTTGTGAGGGCAGATCTGCATGCCCCCCCCCTAGGTAGGAATGCACAGAGTCCAATGGCACCTTTAAGACCAAGGCTTATTCAGGTATAAGCTCTTCCACCTTCCCACACACTTCTGGTGATGTCAGGGGGTGTGGCATATGCAAATATGTTATGCTAATAACTTATGCTAATGAGCTCCTGCTCCTCTTTTTCTATGAAATTACCCCTGGCAGCGAGAGAAAGTGATAGCAAACTCAGAGCCATCAACATTTAAAAGAAGGTAGATTATAAAATTTGTCAAAAATCCAATGGAGTAAACTGCATTGTGTTCAAGCTCCAAGGAACTCTTCTTCTTCTTCGCGTGTAAGCTTCAGTCCCAGTGCATTCAGCAGAGCATGACCTGTAATGTTGTCTGATGCATGGTATTGCAGACTATTTTTGTAGACCTGGATATTCGAGGTTGGACTCCAACAGAATCTCACTCTAGCGTCATTTAGTTTAGTGGTTACCAGTTTCATTTTTTTTCGCTTTCCCAAGATTTCAGGAGACAGGTCCAGAGAACTTTTTTTTTTTGGTCTTTAAAAGTCAATGATCCCCTAGCCCAGGCTTCTTTAAAAATTTTATCACAATTTCTTTGGTAGATAAACTGAGCCAGTACATCTCAAGGGCTGTCTTTATATGCAGTAGCTAGTGGACCCAGCCTTTGGGCTCTCACAATCGCCGGCACAATCCCGTCCTTGAGTTCTAGCATTTTTGCCAACCAGCACGAGATAAAAGTTGCTAAATCTTGACCTTCCTTGGCTCCCTCTTCAAATCCATGAAATTTTAAATTATATTGCCTCCATTTATTTTCTAGAATTGCTAAGTGATTAAGGGACATTCTCTCTGAGTTTTGCAAGGTTCTTACCTCCTCCTGCAGGGTTAGTGCCATTTCCGACGTGTTTTCAGCCAGCTTAGAGGCTTGATTTCCATTACCATGTCACTCAGGGAGGAGTGTACTGGTTGTAGGAGGTCTGAAACAAGAGCTAAGATAGCCTTAAGTAAGTCCTCGTTTCTTGCGAGTGGAGGTTCTGCCGGTGTCGCTGGAGTTGTCGGAGTTGTTGTTGTATTTGTCGAGTTTTCACCCATCACCATTTTGGATTCATCCATAGGGGTTAAGGGTGTGAGTTTTGGGGAAGTGTTGATGGGGGAAAAAGCTTTTACCAAATATTTTTCACTCCAGTTCTTGTCAGCTTTGTTTCCTGTCAGTTTTCTCACACTTCTCCTAGGCATTAAGATCCAAATAGGCATCTTCAAGTTGATTTATGGGAAAAGTGATCGGGAGCTCTCTTTCTATGTGTCCGCCATGCGCCACTTGGCTCCACCCCCCATATTCTTATGTTCTTAAACCCTGATCTCTGCACCATCTCCTTCAGAAGTTAGATGAGTAGTAACCAGAGACAGGGCATTTTCTGTGGTGGCACCTTGTCTTTGGAATTTCCTCCCCCTTGAGACTTGCCTGGCACCTACTTTACTTTCTTTTAGGCACCAAGCCAAAATACATATTTTAACCTGGACTAGTAATTGGGGGATCTTATCAGCTTTTTAATGGTCTGCTTCTGTTTTATGGATAGGTTTTTTATGCTGCCTATGCCCAATGGTTTGTTTTTAAATGGCTTGTTTTTAATATTGTAGTGATTTTATTTGTAAACTGCCTTGAATAGGACTCTGAAGCAGCAGTACAGAAAAATCCTAAATAATGAACAGTTGACTGTGGGGTTCATGTAACATCAGTTTCCAATGGTCATATACATGGTTGGCACATAAACCTGCCCATCATCCACCAAATGTTGTGGTGCCCAATACCCTACTTTAAAATTCCCAACCTTAATTGGACAATAAATCCAGATTCTGAGCATTGTCTGTATAAGAGATACATTTAAAATGCAGACAAGTTTTTTAAATTATGGTTGGCAGATGAAGAGGTTGTTTTAAGGCTTTTTTAATGCTAAGATTTTTTTATTTCTTGGCTTTATAAATTACAATGATGAGTCTGTTAGCCTGATTGCTTTGTGTTCTTATCAATATTGGGGATTTATGGTTTATAGAATAGCAATCGGCAATAGGAAGCAATCACCAGTATATACAGAGGTCCCGCTTTTTCCAGGAGATACCAGTAATAGACACAAAGGTTGAAGTCAGTTAAAAATGATGTTTTTATTGTATTCTTTTCCACATTCAAACAATACACATAAGCACACACAATTACACAGCTCCTAGGAAAAATAAAGAGACGGATAGCACATTCACATTAGCAGGATATCGTTGGTGGGCAATACTTTACCTGTCCGAAGAGATGAAGCTTCTAAATGGAACAATAAGGGAACTAGCAGAAAATGGGGATTTAAGTTAAGGAAATGGGAATCATGTGACTGAACCAGCAGACACACGTGGAAAGACTCTTGCTGTAGATCAAGAGTCTTGGGGTAGGGTGAATGGCAAGGTAGCCAAAGATAAGAGTCAGCAAATATAGAGGTCATGGAGAGGGGGTGTAGAGAGAGAGAGACCACATGGCTAGGTGTCCCTTTTAAGAGGGGGCCTGGGGGGTGGGCCAGGCTGGCCACGTGTCCTAGTCACATGTCTCTTGGGGGTGGCCTAAACTGGTCACATGTATTGGCTCACCTTTTAATAGTCCATCCCAAAAAACACACTATTGGGTACAGGGAACAAGGGGAGGGGAATAAGGGAGTGGTCAATATTGAGAGCTAGTAACTTAGATTGGAGAGTGGCACCTGGATGAAGAGTCACCGGGCTAGGGCTATTATTTCTTGATGGGCTTAGCCGAGCCTATTGATGGGTGAGAGATTAGTTTCCAAGCAACCATGTGTAGAACCTCTCAGTTACGTGCAGTCTTGAAGGTAGATGTGGGGGGGGGGGTTGCCTGTGTGTGACAGAGGGAGCCCCTCATGGCGTTTGGAGCACTTTGTCCTTGTGTCATGGTATGGTGTTTGACTCCTCCATGCAGCTAGGGAATTGGTCCATCTCACAGCAGGTAAGAGGGCAGGTAACCCTGAAGAACCAACTGGAACAGCAACGCAAAGGAAGACTGTATAGAAAAATTGCTTTCTGTTTTCTATATCCACATGCCTTCTCCTGTGATTACATTATGATAACATGCTGTGTCTTATTTCCTGTTGCAAGCCAAATGGTGAGGCCACATGGCCTCAATAGCCATGCCATAAACCCACATTCTTTCACACCTTCATGCCAAAAGCCAGACCTCATGGCTTCACTTCCTGGCCCACATGCGACAATGAAGTAGCTGGAGTTTGGGGTCACATGACTGCAGACAGGGTCTCCAAACTCCTAGCCAATCTATACACACACCTTATGTGCAGCTATGGCAACCTGAAATTGACCACACACCTCTGCTGCTCGTGATTGGCCGAATGGCCACGGCTAATCATGATTAGATTGGGATATAATTGTTTGATCCCTATGGGAGTGAGGTTCTTCTTGTTCTCGAGTCTCTTGTTCTCTTAGCTCTGAGGCTCTTGCTGCCTGTTTTATTGCCCCTGAAATGCTGTCTCTTGGAAAACAAAGACCTGCTTGGTGACTTGGGTGACTTGGAGCACATGGGTGTGCAAAGATGGGATTTCCCTTCAAAATCCCTTGGGCTATTTGGACTGTTGGATGTCCCTGAATTGGTAACTACGTATCTTTAATGTGTAGTTAAGACAAATTGCCCTAGCCTTTGTTATTTTTTAATCTCCTAGTCTGTTGCTATGCTCTGTACTGAATAAAGATCCTTCTTATTGCTACTTTGTCTCTGATGCTGTAACTTGGATTCCAAATCTAAAATCTTGTGCCTAACGGTAACCACATACGCTACCGTGGGAGGGTAAAAAGCGTGCATCTCTGGATTGAGTTGCTAATGTGTTCTGTCCCAGATGCCAACTAAGGGTTTGGAATCTCTTCCCTTAGGAAAAACAGGGACTAGTGAAAAGAGAGTCTGGTGGCAAATTGTCTGGAAACCAGAGAGGGTATAGACCATTTCGTGGTTTGTTGTTTAATGTACTGAAAAGTACAGGATTCCCTCTCATCCCTGGACTGGCCTGGGTGGGCTAATCCTGTACAAAGACTTTATCCTCTTAGGTTTGCATTCTCAACTGGCATCACATTGGGTCACTATGCAGTACAGTCCCTTAAGCATATGTTTGCACAGTCCATTTTATCACTTAGGACTTATACAGTCTATAAGAGCACATTAAGTGCCTTACAGCGCAACAAGTCACATATGGAATGAAATGGTTGCCTAATTTGCAGTGTCATGTTGATCCTGCAAATACCTTTGCTGAATAGGTTGCACAAACATGCTAGCCACTTCTTCTAGAGAAGAAGTGGTAGTTCGTATTTCTTGCTGGCAGAACAAAACATGTGCTTATGCAAAAAACAGCTGTATGTTGTCAAACTCTAATACTACCATGACAGTGTATAAATATCTTGGTTTTGGTATTGTTTCCCATCGTTCTGTCCACTTCCAGTGAGGATGTCATTCTGTCAAGGAACCTACTATTTTGAACTTTGCCACCACGGTTTCAGGTTCCTTGCCTGTCTCTCTGTATGTTCATTTCAATAAATCCTAAGAAGCTGGAGTGAAAACTTAGGGCAAAGAGACCCAGCATTGTGTAGTGGTTAGTGTGATGGGCTAGAATCTGAAAGATCCTTTTTCAAATTCCCTCTATGCAAAGGAAAGTTGCTGGATGACCCTGGGCCAATCACTCTGTCAAAGCCTAACCTACCTTATAGGGAGGTGGTTGGGAAGATAAACTAAGAGCAGGGGGATAATGCTGTGAGCCACTTTGGGTTCCCAGTTGTGAGAAAAGCAGGGTATAAATTTCTAATTCAATAAATGATGACAACTAATTTCAACAAATGTCGGCTACCCTGGCTTGACATGAGGATGGATGGGTGGGATGTCTAAATGAGCCACCACCTGAGTTGATACTACTTCAGCTCAGGTTTCTAGAGCTCATTAGCAATGATTTATTGTCGTGCCCTCTGGGAGCAGTGGAAAATTGTGCCTGGGTTCCCTAGGATCTTAAAAACACCAGCCCAGTCACTGCTTTCTTGCACAGTTTGTGTTTATTGAGTGTTAACTAATCAAAGTTAGCTTCAGGTTACAAAGGAGAAGAGCCATGATGATGAAAACTGTGTCTTTGTCTGGAAACCTCCCTGACTGAGCCTCTTCCTCCTCTTATTCCCCCCTCCTGCCCTGGTATCACCCTGCTCTACCTAGGTTCTCTTCCAGGTGGGTCATTGCCAGGTAGCCCGCCACCACACTTATAGAAAGCATTCTCTAGGTTTCCAAATGCTAGCATTTCAGTCCTATAACTTACATCATGTAACTTCCAAAAATATTGAAATTGTAGAGTAATTATATTAACTAATGTTTTAAATGGCTAGTATTCCCTTTGCATTCTTTTTCTGTGTCATGGATTACAATTTTTTTTTAAAAAAAAGCCTGGCAAATTTTACAAACAGCTATTTTTACAACACCTTGTGTGTTACAGTGGCAGGTCAAAAGGTAGAACTAGCTTGCTGTAACATCTCTTATGTGTGATAAACTAGGGCTGGTTTCATCTGAGCCATCCAGATGCTGCTGAAAGAGAACAGAGAGCAGACTGCTGTTTTGGAGGGGTGTGATACCAGACACTTAACACTTTCTTGTACAGGGGCAGGAAACCTTCCAGAAAGCAGTGTTTCTAGTTAATTATTGAAAAATGCACGACCATTTGTAATAAACAGTGATAAATGGGTAGAGCCATTCCTGTCCTGTGATGAGAGCCTTAGCTTGAAATGGAAGACATACAAATGACAGGCCTTGATTCTTGGTGCAGGCAAGTTATACTAAAAAGGTTAGTCCTTTACTAGATTTATGTTGCTTCTACAAATAATTCAACAGAACATGCAGTGTTATTAGACACCCAGTTCTAGGAGACAGCTCTTGTGTGGGGAAATTTAACAACATTTAACTAAGAAATAATCTATGTTCACATATGAAAATGAGTCTCTTTTTATCACAAGCTGCTAAAACTGAGGAGTTTGTGTATGAGAATCATGTCCCATTAAGTACCCTTAGTGATGGTGATAACCTCCAGCTAGGCTTTTCTATTATTACTCTGTTTCTCTCTTCTCTTAAAATTAGGAAATGGGTGACTTTACAGAGGAAGAGAGAAGTGAGATTTTAAAAATGCAATTTCAGCTGTTACGTATTTTACTGATATAATGGAGGAATGAGATTGGAGATGTTCCTATTCTTGACCTCCACATTTTGTTTATCAACAGCTCTGTTCAGATTTTATGTACACTTTTAAATCAATATGTGAAGCTCCAGACTGGGGACAGTGCATGAGCTTTCACACACATACATTAAATGTGTAACCCTTTGGTGACTCAAAATCAAATGTTTGAAGTTCCTCACAGAAAACATTGCCTTTATGGTGATGGGACATTAAGATGAGAGTTCTCTGTATTGTGTTTTATCTTCAATGGCCCATATCACAAACACATATGTTGCAAGTGATAGATATGAATATGAGAACCAGGTGTTTGACTGCGTAAATCCTGTGAAAAAGACAAAGACTGCATTAATACATACCACCTTTCCATACAGTTTGTAGATCCCTTGCAAATTAAAAGTGAACCTGAATAGTGTGCGTCTGCCGGCTTCGGAGCGGGAAGCGGGTTTGCCTATATAGACAGGAACCTTTACTGCGGGAGAGATCAGCTGCGAGTCTCGCACTAAACGTCCGTGTGACCAGACCCTGTATTGTGTTTTATCTTCAATGGTCCATATCACAAACACATATGCTGCAAGTGATAGATATGAATATGAGTACCAGGTGTTTACTGCGTAAATCCTGTGAAAAAGACAAAGACTGCATTAATACATACCACCTTTCCATACAGTTTGTAGATCCCTTGCAAATTAAAAGTGAACCTGAATAGTGTGCGTGTAAAGTGCAGGCGCTGCGGTGGCTCAAGTGGTTAAGATGCTGAACTGCAGGCTGTGGAAGGTCGGTAGTTCAGCAGTTCGAGACCCGGGTGCCGCATGATGGAATGAGCTCCCATCTCTAGTTCCAGCTCCTGCCAACCTAGCAGTTCGAAAGCAAGAAATTGCAAGTAGATAAATAGGTACCACTTCGGTGGGAAGGTAACAGTGTTCCGTGCGCCTTGGTGTTTAGTCATGCCGGCCACATGACCACGGAAACGTCTTCAGACAGCGCTGGCTCTCCGGATTTGAAACGGAGATGAGCACCGCAACCCTAGAGTTGGACTCGACTGGCTTTTGAGCAAGGGAACCTTTACCTTTACCTTTAAAGTGCTGTCAAGTTGCAGCCAACTCATGGCAATCCCGTAGGGTTTTCGAAGCAAGAGGTTAACGGAGGTGGTTCACCAATGTCTTCCTTTGCATAACAACCCTGGAATTCCTCAGTGCTGTCCCTTCCAAATACTAACCAGGGCCAGCTCTGCTTAGCTTTTGAGATCTGACTAGCCTGCGCTATCCAGCTCAGGGTGACGCTGAATTACTTCCATCAAACTGACATTTCAGAGTCAGAAAGGATCAGTAATACTTCTTTAAAAAAAAAGAAGAAAATCTTCATGCCAGAAGTATGCTAAAATGCAATACCCATAAAATTGGCAGATGCCTCCCAACACAATCATAAAAAAGACTTCAAGTGAATAAAGAAGGTAAGAAAAACTTGGATCACTTCCAATCAAAAAGTCAAAAGGCAAGATAACCCAAGACATAATATAGCTGTCACATACTCTTTGTTGCAATGCTGGAGAGGTTGAAAAGGAAGATTTGGCTTTTTGAACACCTTTAATAGGCTTCCTCAGAGTTTTAATTAGTAAGAGATCCAAGCAGTAGCTGACAGCTGGCAGAATCTCCTGTCTTGAGTTAAAGTCAAACTAATTAAGATTCTAGAAGGAAAACATATTCCTCCCAGCACCCTTAATCAGTCAGCCTTGGTTAGAAAAGCAATATGGAACCTTTTGCCTTGACAACTTTATAACCTTGGAAATGCGGAACTTCTAAATAATAATGAACCAATTTCTCAACAAGACCACTTTGAGTGCCTCAACAGATCTATTAGTTGCCTTTTCCAACTTCTCGTGTAATTGCACAGTGTTAATGCTGTTTAGAATTTAATTTAGGATGAGAAATTTTCATTTATTATGGATCCCCTTGAATTGGAAGGTGGGTAACATCATTTTTTGCTGTCACAACCAAAATTATGACAGATTAGTAGGTGTTCAATGGCATGGTTGAACTGTTCTAGTCCAGAAATAAACTAGGTGTCTCAGATTATCTTGACAAGTATTCAGTAATTTTTTGAACTATTCTCCACTCTCTTCAAAGGACTGGCATCATTCACCTACAGTGGTATCCCTGTTAAAGTTATATTTGAATTTTCGTAAAATGGCAAACAAGCTGAATTTTGTGGTTCCAGTTTAGGCAGAGTTTGGGGTTAGTATACATTAGTCTTCATGTCCTAACTCCCAGTGGATTCTAGCTAGCCCCCCCCCCCCGGTGTTAATGTATTTTATTATTTATTATTTTCAATTTATATCCCACCTTGCCTGCACAGGCAGGTTTAAGGCGGCGTACAACGAGTTAGTTCTTAGGGAAAATTATATGTGTGTGTGTGTGTATAAAATAAGAACCACTGAGGCTTGATTTAAACATGATGCTAACAAGGCAAAAGAACTTCACATTTGGACTGCATCTCATTTAAACTGGATTTATGAAAAGCAGTCATGCATGGTTATTTTTCATGCCTGAGCAATATCTGCAAAGACTACAGATCTCTGGCATGCAAATTCTGCATGTGGAGGTACTTGCATGGCTTACAATACAATTTGCATGGAACCCCACCTGCTGGCAACTGATAGGAATTATAGGGGGCAGGCACATTCAAATTGAGGGTGTGATGCTGCTGCAATGTCACTTCTGGTGTGAACATGGCAGTAACACTGGCATGATGCTCTAGGATTTGACCAACATTCTCAGGGTTTGGTGCAGCAGCAGGAAGCTGGGGCTGGGGTGGTGGGTGTCTGCCTACCCTAGGGCCATGTGAAGGAGCGTGGGAAATAATTGTCTTGCCAGCCTAAGGTTTAATTTGGGTCTAATAGCTGGGGTTACAAAGGCAATAATGCAGAACAACAGAGCAAAGTGTGTGTGTGTGTAAAGACATAGCAGGCCCACAATTTACTAAAGCAGGCAAATAAAGTAGTACAGAGAGAGAGCAAACAGTAGCAATAACAAGACAAAATGGGTTTTGGTGGTCCAGAATGATTTTCCTCTATGATGTATTATTAGTGTATTCCAAAATGTACTCCATTTGCAGGAATACACCTGCAGGTTTCATACATCCCTTATATCTCTGATCATAGACATGGAAGACTTATTGGAGTAAACTTGGATATAATTAAGCATATTGAATGAATAACTTGGGGACAATTGTAAGCTACCTGTGCAGAAACTGGTGATATTATTACCATTTGACCTGTGAACTAAACCTGTGAAAATAGGATATTGCAGCAGTCACTTTGGAAAACACTGTGTCCCAGTTGCCTCCCCTTCATAACACTGCCCTTAAATTAATTGCCCCTGTTTAAAGCAGGCATGGAATTCATTTTGCATAAAAATCTGAAGTGTGACTTTTTTGCATGTGTTGCTGGCTAACAATCATATTTACACATACATGTTTCACCAGAGGAAAATGTTACTTGTCTAGTAATTATTGCAATGGTGTCTAACCCCAAGAACCAATCACAGGCATTTTCCCCCTACTACATTGTACAGGATTAACCCCCTCAGGCCAGTCCAGGGATGAGAGGGAATCTTGTACTTTTCAGTACATTAAACAAAAAAATACGAGATGGTCTATACCCTCTTTGGTTTCAGAACAATTTGCCACCAGAATCTCTTTTCAATAGTCCCTGCTTTTCCTAAGGGAGAGATTCAGCCCTTAGTTGGCATTTGGGACAGAACACATTAGCAACTCAATCCAGAGATTCAGCCCTTAGTTGGCATCTGGGACAGAACACATTAGCAACTCAATCCAGAGATGCACACTTTTACTCTTACCAAGGTAGCTTAGGTGGTCAGGGTTAGCTACAAGATTTAGACTTGGAATTCAAGTTACAACATCAGAGACAAATTAGCAATAAGAAGGATCTTTATTCAGTACAGAGCTTAGCAGACAGACTATAAGAGATTACTGAAAACTAGAAAAACCTATGGCTCTTTGCCTTAACTACACATTAAAGATTCATAGTTGCCAATTCAGGAACATCCAACAGTCCAAATAGTCCAAGGGATTTTGAAGGGAAATCCCATCTTTGCACACCCATGTGCTCCAAGTCACCAAGCAGGTCTTTGTTTTCCAAGAGACAGCATTTCAGGGGCAATAAAACAGGCAGCAAGAGCCTCAGAGCTAATAGAACAAGAGACTAGAGAACAAGAAGAGCCTCACTCCCATAGGGATCAAATAATTATACCCCAATCTAATCATGATTAGCTGTGGCCATTTGGCCAATCACGAGCAGCAGGGGTGTGTGGCCAATTTCAGGTTGCCATAGCTGCACATAAGGTGTGTGTATAGATTGGCTAGGAGTTTGGAGACCCCACCTGCAGTCATGTAACCCCAAACTCCAGCTACTTCATTGTCGCATGTGGGCCAGGAAGTGGAGCCATGAGGTCTGGCTTTTGGCATGAAGGTGTGAAAGAATGTGGGTTTATGGCATGGCTATTGAGGCCATGTGACCTCACCATTTGGCTTGAAACAGGAAATAAGACACAGCATGTTATCATAATGCAATTACAGGAGAAGGCATGTGTATATAGAAAGCAGAAAGCAATTTTTCTATACATACATAGTGTTTATTTCACAGAAATAAAGTTTAAAGATATTTTAAAATGTCTCATCATTGCTGTTTCAACCTGAAAATACCCATTTTGATTTTGCTTCTTCATTGTGCAAATTGAACTGGTGGATATTTTCATGCTATTTTCTGTTTCCTCTCACTGTTCCCCTCCCCCATGCAATGTATAGATTTTTCCATTTTATTTCTGGTTATTAAATCAGCATTATGCATATGTTGTTCATATATATTGTGTGCATAGCAATATAAATAGTAGATAGATTGCTTATTAAAATGGTACAACATGCACTCACAATAGGAACAAAACCATCTGCAAAAACTGGACATGTGAAGTCACTGACAACATAACCAAAACAGAGATAATTTCTGCATCCCTCTAAAGGCCAGATCTGTCAGTAACTCTTCCGTCTTTGGAAGCTCTTCTTCTGAGTGCACATTACCTGGGAATTAGCCCACTGAATACAGTAGGACTTACATCAGAGTGAATATGTGTCATATCACACATGTTCTCACAGGAGATTGTAGGGTTGCCAGCTCCAGCATGTGAAATTCCTGGAAATTTGAGACCTGGGGACCATGGAGTTTGCAGATAGAGGGAGCTCAATGGGGGCGTGATGTCCTAGAGTCGGCCTTCCAAAGCTGCTGTTGCCTCCAGAGGTACTGATCATTGCAGACTGGAGATCAATTGTAATTCTGGAAGAACTGTGCTCCCCACCTTTGGTCTGGGAGGTGAAGGAAATGTACTCTGTGCTGCTCAGGAATACCATCATGTGCTATAACTTCACGTGTCACAGAACTGAGCTGTACAACTGAAAACAGATGTCAGGGTGAGACCAGATGAACCCTCCATCACATTATGCTCTGATAATGAGGGAGGGGAGAGAGACTGGGAGCCATTATTATAGATATCAGGCCAGTCTGCAAGACATTGTGGCATTTACTTAGGACTGAATAGAAAGTTTACTTATGACTGAATAGAAAGTAGGATGAAAAAAAGAAAATTAAGTGCAGTAATGGAATTGTAAATCCATCAGAGAAGGCACAAATGATGAATAAAATGGCATTTCCACCTTGTCTCCACCCAAATTACACTGGAGATGAAAATTCTGGATAATAAATTTACATTCAACTCATTCAATTAACCTATGAGATTAGTCTCTTCTTGATGTCTGAAAACTGTAGCCCGAGGCTCCGTTTTGCAAGATGCCAAGCTTTTCAAACTGTGCACAGCCCAGAGCCTCTCCAGCAGAATCTTGTGTTTCATTGTAGCACTTCTCTGTCTTCTTAGGTCCAATACATACAAAGTGAAAGCAGCTCAAATGTGGTTTGAGGGAACGTGAACAGAGTTTGGATGTGCAGTGAAGCAGTTCAGTTGATTGACTGGAAGTTTGGTAACTTTGGATTTCAAACATTCTGCTATTTAGGAGGAGGAGGAGGAGGAGGAGGAGGAGGAGGAGAAGAAGAAGAAGAGATTGGATTTATACCCCACGGAGAATCTCAGAGTGACTTACATCTCCTTTTCCTTTTCCTCCCCACAGCATACACCCTGTGAGGTAAGTGGGGCTGAGAGAGCTGTTTCAAGAACTGCTTGTGAGAGAACAGCTCTGATATAACTTGTAACTGACCCAAGGTCACACCAGCAACTGTATGTGGAGGAGGGACAGTATGTTTGTATCTGGCTGAAGCCAAGGAATGTAATGCATGAAAGTGGGTGCTAGAATCATTCCTACAATGTTCACTTCAATATTTTTCATATACTATCCACCTGCTACTCAACTTTAGTTAGCCTTTACTTCTTACATCTATATATTTTTTAAAGTTTTGATTTTTTTGTACAGGGATTCACTTAGATAATTTTAGATCGTGGACTTGATAGTCATATGGGGCCACTCTCTAGGTGTAGCATGCATTTCATATGTGAAATACAAAATATACATTCTGCAAACTTGTCTCATCCCACCACACAATCTCTACAGACAAATGCACATGGTGTGGGTATGTGTAAAGTGCCATGTGACTTATGGCAACCCAGTAAAGTTTTTAAGGTACTCTCATTCTATTAATATTTACTCAGAAATGAGTTCCACTATGTTCAGTAGGGGTTTGCTAGCTATAGCCTGCTGTTTTTTTTTTGGGGGGGGGGCTTCTGAGCTTGGGTTTAGTACTTCCACCCCAAATTCTGCCCATAACAGCATGGCAACACTGTTGCAGTCCCTTGGTCATCCCCTGCATTATGTACAGCTTGCTTTCCTATCCAGTAGAGAGCCCATCAGAAAAAAGGAAGTAGGGAAGCATCCTTGCTAATTTTTAAAAAACTGTATTAGCCATGTATTTCTCTGGGGGCTCTCAAGGAAGCGATGGTCTGCCTTGTCCTAAAAATAACCCTCTGGATCTGGCCAAATTGGCTAACTATCGGCCAGTTTCCAATTTGCCCTATTTGGGCAAATTAATTGAGAGGGTGATGGCGATACAGTTGCAGAACTTTATGGATGATGCTTCCATGCTAGATCCCTTCCAGTCCAGCTTCCGCCCAGGCCATGGGACAGAGACAGCACTGGTCACCCTCACAGACGACCTCCAGAGGCACCTGGATCGGGGCAGGATGGTAATGCTGCTTTTGTTGGACCTGTCGGCAGCGTTCGACACGGTCGACCACCAGCTACTGGCCCACTGCCTCACCGACATGGGGATTCAGGAGCTTGCCTTGCAATGGCTCATCTCCTTTCTCCAAGGTCGGGGATAAAGGGTGGCTCTTGGGGAGCAGCTGTCCTGAAGGCACCCACTAATCTGTGGAGTGCCCCAAGGGGCGGTGCTTTCCCCGATGCTATTTAACATCTATATGTGCCCCCTTGCCCAGATTGCCCAGAGGCATGGGCTATGGTGTCACCAATATGTGGATGACACCCAGCTCTGTCTGTTGTTGGGCAGCCAGTCTGACTCTACCCCGGAAGACCTGGACTGGGCATTACAGAACGTGGCTGGATGACTTAGACTGAGTCGACTGAAATTGAATCTGACAAAAACAGAGGTCCTGTGCCTGAATCGGAGTGGATCAGAGGTAGGGATCCCACTACTGGCTTTCGATGGGACACAGTTGGTGCCAGTGCCAAGGGTCAGGAGTCTGGGAGTGCTCCTAGATGCTTGCCTAACAATGGCTCAGGTAGCAGCCACTGCCAAGGTAGCCTTTTACCACCTCCGGCTGATCAGGCAGTTGGTTCCCTTCCTCGAAAGCAATGATCTGTCTACAGTGATACAAACAATGGTCACCTCAAGGTTGGACTACTGTAATGCTCTCTACATGGGGCTGCCCTTGGTGCAACTCTGGAAGCTGCAGCTGGTGCAAAATGCGGCGGACAGGCTGGTGATGGGTCTCCCTATGTGGCAGCACATCCAGCCTGTGCTAAAGTCATTGCACTGGCTGCCAATAGCATACCGGATTCGCTTCAAGGTGCTGGTCTTGACCTTTAATACCCTCTATGGCCTGGGGCCTGCGTACCTGAGGGACCGCCTTTCCCCCTACACGTTCCCCAGAGAACATTGCGATCAGGGGCACGAAACCATTTGGCCCTCCCTGGCCTGAATGACCCCAAGCTGATATCAACCAAGACCAGGGCGCTTTCTGTAGCAGCTCTGACTTGCTAGAATGAGCTTCCGGGTGAGATCAGGACCCTGCGGGACCTTTCACAGTTCCGCAGGGCCGTGAAAATGGAGCTCTTCTGGAAGGCATTTTGATAGCCTTATCAGCCACGCCCTGATAACCTTATCAGCCATGCCCTGTGCCGATTTTATTTACAGCCTAAGCCACCTAGAGTGGATGCACTGCTGAACGTGTTCTTAAACACACTTTATTATACTTGTACCGCCATCGACATATTAATAGTTTTAAAATGTTTATTATATATTTTACATTGAGATGTATATTGTTTTATTGGTTTTGTGTAAGCCGCCCTGAGCTTGCCTTGGTGGGGAGGGCAGGGTGAAAGTTGAAGTAAAAAATAAATAAATAGAAAATAAAATAATAGACCTTTAAAGAGTGGTCCAGAAGCTGGTGATCAGGATTTCTACCTCTCATTTTGACTCCAGCACACAAGTGGTCTCTTTCTCTTATACCCACAGAGCTTCCTGCCTCTATTTTTAAAGTCAGCTAATTTCAGTCCTGCCTTTTCCACATCTCCTCAGTCTGCAGCCTCCCCTTCTCTGTCCACTCCAGTTTACATCTCACTCTTTGCCACTCCATCACACGATTTTTCTACACAAGGACCACAACCAATGATTTATTTCCATTACTGAGACACACTGCTTGATGTGAGCTGTTGCAGCTGCTACAGAGCAGCGGTGGTTCTGCTGTTGGCAGAGCTGGATTTAGGCAAAAACTCAGTAAATGACAGTTTAGGGCCTCATGGTATGAGGGGTTTCTAAATAGAAAAGAAATACTAAATTACCAATTTTGGTAATGCTGTGAGGCCTCTTAAACTCAAATTCAGGGCCTCAGCATGTTTTAATCTGGCTCTGGAGCAGACCCCGTGATGCTACATGCCAGCACTTCAGAGGCCACCAGTAATGGACATTGGTTCACCCTTTGCCTCATCCCACAAAATGGCAGCGGTGCAAGAGGAGACAACTGGTGAGCTGACAATAATTATTAATGAAGGATTTGAGCCAAGCTGCTCAGAGCTTATCCAGCAGCAACCTCCTAGGGCAGTGCCCCACTGAGAAATTTAAATGGCCAATTCACCCCTGTTCTGACTGTTAAATTCAGCAGATAATACAAAAAGAGGAAAATGCCCTCACATTGTAATCTTCCATCATCTTCCTACAATCTAGCCACAGCCTTCATTTCTCACTATCTAATAAGGCTGCCAGACTTGGCAACCAGCTGGAGAACTGGGGTGGGGGGATGTTTCACTATAGGTTAAATGGGGAGATGGGCAGAGACTGTTGGTGATGGTGTGACATCACATCCAGGGAATAGTTGGAAGTGATGTCATACCTCTCTAAGAATTGCCAGAAACAATTTGGTAAATACCATAGAGTTTTTGGCAACTCTTCACTTCAGGGTTTTTTATAGGGGAGCAGAGGTAGAAGTTTCACTGTCCTGACCAAGGCCTTGGCAGCCCTATCTGGTTGGGCCCTTGTGGTATTTTTGAATTGCCTCATTAGGCTTCAAAATGGTGGCAGTTATGGGTTGGACCTGAGGACACCAGCACGCCTAGTTTGGCCTTCAGTTGTAGGGAGTAAAATCACAGGAAACTGGAGTATGGCTGCAGTCAGAGGTGCCATTTGGCGTGGTTGGAAAGTGCTCCTATTTCATCCTTTGGTGTTTGGAACAGAGTCGGTCGATCAGACATTCCATCTTGCTGTGGGATCAGCCTGTCACTGCACAATCAGACAGTGTGGACGGGTGAGGGTTTTATTTTTTTGCCTGCTTCTGTGCATAAACAAGGGTGCAGTTTTTTGCATATGCACTTTCCAACTTCTGGGAATTGATTCTCCACTTTGATTGCTCGTTGATCCTTCCATGAAGCACTGTGATCCCTTTGGTTCACAGTGAGCTGTGGTCACCTGACAAAGATCACTCTCTTTCTTTCTTGCTTTCAAAGCTGGCCTAGGGATGGGGATGATTATGTGGTTATGCACGTATCGCTAAGCGAGCAAAAAAAAATTGTGTTCCCTTGGAATGAAATGAGCAAACCATCCTAATGGCCTGAGAGTGCGCTTGAATGATCAGACTAGGGAAACTCCATCCATGGCCCATTGGCAAGCATTAGGACCGAAGTTTCCCAGGTGTCTTTTTACTCCATTTCAAGGGTGGACCAGGATGGCATGCCAATGACTGTGGAACCTTTCACAGATGTTGCTGTCTGATCATGCACTTTAGAACCATCATCAGCTTTGAAGTTGGACATATACCTGCATTCTAAAAAGAAAAACTCAAAATTGTTTGCTATGTTTCCTAGCATCAAACTTTTGTTCTGGGGTCAGTACCTGAAAACAACTTGATGTGAATCATTAAGAAACAGCATTTATAATTTAGGCATACCCAACTGGATACTGGATCAGTTCATTAACTGAAGGACTTAGACATTAGCCAGTCAAGTTTTTGCAACAAACATTAGGGAAGTCCTGAGGCCTACATATGGAGATGGCTATAACAATCATGTCTAGGTAAATAAATCTAAGTGGAGAATAGGGTACAGGATGATTTACATATGCCACCTCAGTGTAAGCGCATCATCTTTGTGACAAAATCTTCATTAGATGTAGAGCAATCTGCCTCTGGTGAGCATAAACTGAGGTTGGGACTTCCTAGTAAACTGAACCTTACAATGAGTTTGATGTAGAAAATTCAACTTTTACAATGTTTAACATTATACCAAGAGATATTACTTTGAAGACAGCCAGGCAGGGCCGTCTCTCTCACTAGGCCAGTTAGTGTCTGGCCTATGGCGGAGCTCCGAACAGAGCACCAACTGCCCTGCCACCCTCCCCCCCACCAAAAGTTCCCACCCTGCCCAAAGCCGCTGCTACTAAAACTCATCTTGCAGCGGTGACAGCAGCGCGCATGCTGCTCTGTGCCGCCGTGTGCCCATCCATAGGGCACTCCTGCCCACCCCAACTTATGCACGGCACGCCCATTGGTCCCCATCACTGATTCGCCACAGCACTATGAGTGCCTCCCCCAGACCCGGCCTCCATCAGGCTCAGGGCTGGCGGGGCACAGACAGCACCCCCTTCCAGGGCTGAGCTCCCTCCGGGGTGGGCGGAGCAGAGAAGAGGCAAGCCTTCCACCTCGGCGGCTACCGCCTTTCCAGGGACGGGCTGTGGCAGCAACAGTAAGCCAGAGGTGCTCTGTGCATGCTCTCGGCCCCTGGGATCAAGGCTCCCTTGAAGCTGTGGCATCTCGTGAGCAAAAATCCTACTTTGTGAGCTGCTGGCATTAAAGTTCTGAGTGGGCGATTTGGCTGCTGTATGAATTAGTTTGCTCAGGAGCCACATCCTTCCTGAGCTGAGGCGCGCCTCCCCCCTCCTCCACCCCTTTGGTGGCAGCGGCGGAAAAAGGATGGTTGGGGAGGCAGGCGAGGTACTCCTGCATGGCGGCGCATGGTCACCTGCTGGAGGAAGGCCCCCCCCACACAAGGAAGGTTGCTGGTTACGGATAGCGCTACAATTCGCACATGACCCCCATGTGCTGCCCTGCTTCTCCCCCCCACTAAAGGGAGAAGCTGGGAGAGGCCCTTGTGGGTGCCTGCACACCAATCCAGGGGTTCGCAGCTTGGAGCGCATGGCCTCCCCCGGCTGGAGGTGCAGGGCAGGCAGCCAGGTGGGCGGAGGGGGTGGTCCCGAGGAGGAGGGCTTGCATCTCTCCAGGCCCTGCCTGGAGGTTGGCAACTCCATAATTGGGTGCACTCAGGGTGACGCCAGAAGGTAGCTCCGCCTAGGGCACAAAAAACCCTTGGGCCGGCCCTGCATACAGGTTTTGCAGTATGGTGTGTGATATTAATGAGTCCAAGTCATTTGTTCAGATTTTATTTTCAGTGTTAAGGACAGAGATCAACACTGTTAGCCACAGTCTGTGACTAAAAATGCTGAGTTGGTAGTTCTATAGTAGCATTGCCTTTGTGGCCTGCTTGGCTAATATTTTAGCCTGCAGGCCATGTGATGACCATCATGGTCCTAGGCAATGTTCCCTCTAAGCTGAGTTAGTGTGAGCTAGCTCACACTAACTCAGCTTAGAGGGAACACTGGTCCTAGGCCATATGTTACATAATTACTGATACATTTAGACAGAATATTACAGCCAAGGATATTGTTTTCCCACTGAAGTCAGCAGGCCTGAGAATGAAAGGCCTTCTGTTGCACTGAATGAGTTCAAAGGGATACATTTACTAGTAAGTGTGCTTAGAATTTCAGGCATTGCTCTTTATGGTACTGCAGTTGCCATCCTAGGAGAATGCTTTCCAACAGATGCTTTCTGAAAAACTGAGATCTGCATCTTACTTTCAGAGGAACAGATTTAGGCAGATTTTGAATTGCCTGATAGACTCTGATGTACACACAGAGGCTTGCCGATTGGCCCTGAGCAGTCACGTTTGACTGAATGTCGTCTGAGTGCAGGAATAATTATTGCACCAAAATGTATCATCCTAAAATGGATACAAATTAATTTTGGAGACTTGTTTCTATTACTCTTCATATGCCTTCAGTGCTGTTCTAATAAGTAGCTGCAGGAAAATAATTGACTTGGTCATTCAATCTGAACATGTAGTTGATGGTTATTAAACTCCAACACATGTCTATGGAATTTAAATATTCAAAGTGCAATTAAAATTGGAAATGCAAACTTGGTTTATAATACAATTGTGAGACCCTAATGTAATAACTTTTGCCTTGAGATGCAGATGCTGAACAATTCCCCGTGTAGTTCTTGAGTAGTGTCTATCTTGGGCTAATTCCCTATACAGGCAATAATTGGCTGGTACAGGTTTGCACATTTGTCGCTACAAATAATTTTCTAGTAATTAAAAAGTGTATTGCACTTCTAAAAATAAAGTTCACAGCTTTAGCAGAGTATGAATGACAAATTGCTTGCTAGCAGATCTAAGTATTTTCCTCTTTCTTTCTATCATCGGAACTGGGTTGGTTTGGAATTTTTCCTCTAAGTCTTTGGAACTGGAAAACCTTGGTTTGATTTTACTTCTGTATTTTGCAAACAGAGCTGGAAAATGCATCAATTTCTTTCTTTTCTGTTCCTGTTTCTGTAAAATATATACATTTTAAAAATTATTTGTGCATCAAGAAATCAGTATTATAAAAAGTATACCAGGAAATGCTCTACATTGTACTGATAAATTGTTTCGGAACACTGCGCAATATGTATACAAAATGTAAATACATCTATAAAACCAACAGCAAAAGTTGGACACCTGAAGCCACTACGGAAAAAAGAAAAGAAACATCCCTAATCTGGAGGAATTCTGAAGGCAGTATAATAGGGTTGTGAACTGCAGGTTGGGAAATTCCTGGATATTTAGAGGTATAGCCTGGAGACAATGAGGTTTGGAGAGGGGATAGATCTCAGCATGATATAACACCAGAGTCCACTCTCCAAAGCAGCCATTTTCTCCAAGAGAATTGATCTTTGTAGTATGGAGATCATTTGTAATTCCACTGAGCTACCTTAACTCCTCAGACTCCACCTTTCCCAGACACTGCCCCCAAATCCCCAGGAATGTCCCAATTCAGAATTGGGGATACTTCTCTCTCTCTTCCAAAAGGTTGAGAAAGGTCACATTATCAAACCATATGTAAGGGATTCCTCATGAGTAGCCTTATCATATATCACATTATGCTTGTGATAAAGCGGCTGCACGCAACACTCCTTCAACACAGGTAAACGATTGTCAGCTAGATAAACAAGTGAACTAAAAATTATTTTGAATTTTTCTAGTAAGCCGTGAATGCCCACATTTTCATGCCTCAAGGACTTTTTCTATAGCTTCGAGAAGTGTAAAATAATATTACCATTTAAAAAGGGGGGAGAGAGAAAAAAATAGATTTCTGTATAACTTAGGCTGGGCAGAGAAAAACAATAGCCTACTATTCCATGTGGAAAAATCTGTCAGTTGAAGTGATTAGAAGACTAATATATGGAGGCATTCATGCATTCCAAAGCAAAAGTACATTAGCATGTATAAGGGAAGGAGACTGGGAAAAAAGCCGGCAATATCCCAGTGGATTATGAAAATTGGAGAGTGCTTTCTGAAAATCAGCTTTTATTTTCAAGGAACTCAACAACCAAGAAATCAAATTAGGTTGACCTAAACATATTTTGAAAAGGGCAGCGTGGATAGAAGAGAACATTGATCTATCACGAGCGTTGGCCTCACTTATTTGATGATAAAATTTATGTTACACACACACATTTGAAACATTTCTTCAATTAGCACTTAGAACACGCCAGCATTAAATTTACAGGATGTTTTTGCATTCTACTCCCCCCCCCTAACATCACTAATAAAGTTTTTTGAACAAACCTGATTAAGCAACTTTGTCACCTATTTAAATTTCCATATTGCTTGTATTTCACAATAATGTAAAGCTCCAGGCAACAATAAAATGTGAATAATGACCCTTTTCATTTCATCCCTGTAAGCAAGGGGTAGATACATTCAGTGTTTATGAGAGAATTGCGATTGGTGGAAGGAATAAATAGTAATCACTCGGTATTAAGCCAACAAAGGAAAACTGCCGTATATTAATGCACACCCAGTTTTATTGCGGCTTAGTCAGATATTCTAATCAACCATGGCAGGTACTGAATATATTGGCTGCACCCAAAGGTGCTGTTTATTAATTTATCTTAGCACTTAATGATGGCATGTCAAAGTAAATTATGCTGCTTCATATGTTGTAATTCCTTGTACTAAAGAAATATTGCTATAAAAATATTTGTTCATCTGCTTGCCTCCCCCCTTTCTTTGCAGTGAAAAGCACTGGGTATTCATGGGGGATAGTTTGGCTATGGTTTTCCTTGTGAGATGATTTATACATATGCATATATAATCTGAAGCTATTTTCATTCACTTTGCAAAGTCATTCCTTCTTGTAGAAGAAGAGGAAGAAGAGAGAAGAGATTGGATTTATACCCCACCCTTCACTACCCAAAGGTGTCTCAGAGCATCTTACAAACTCCTTTCCCTTCCCCTCCTCACAATAGGTCGGGTTAGAACGGATAAAAGGAAGTACTTCTTCACCCAAAGAGTAATTAACACTTGGAATTCACTGCCACAGGAAGTGGTGGCGGCTACAAGCATGGACGGCTTCAAAAGGGAATTAGATAAGCATATGGAGCAGAGGTCCACCAGTGGCTATTAGCCACAAGGTATAGATAGGGGCTCTGGGGCAAGTGATGCGCAGTCTTCTTGGTGCTTGGGGGGGGGTCAACAGTGGGAGGGCTTCTAATGTCCTGGCCCCACTGCTGGACCTCCTGATGGCACTGGTATTTCTGGCCACTGTGTGACACAGAGTGTTGGACTGGATGGGCCTTTGGCCTGATCCAACATTGGCGTCTCTTATGTTCTTATGTTCTTAAACCACTAGGCCATTCAGGTTTGACCCAGAGCATATCACTGATGAAGCTCTTTTTCAAGAACAGCTCTTATCAGAACTATGGCTTGCCCAAGGTCATCCAGCCAGGTGCAAGTGGAGGAGTCGGGAATCAAACCCGGTTCTCCCAGATTAGAGTCCGCGCACTTAAATACTACACCAAACTGGCTCTCTAATTGTAATTCTCTGATAGGTCTTCCATATCTTAGAACAGAGACAGCCAATGCTTGTATTATTGGGTGCAACATTGTTCTCCAGATAGTAGTCAGAGATCTGGAAGTTTCTTATATTTCCTTAAGTGGTTGAGCTTCGTTATAAAGCTGAGGCCATGTAGTAACATGGAGTTTTCCCCATTGGACATGAAGTTAATAACACAGAAGCCTCCATTGCACTTTGCCTTTTACTTCCCCCTCCAAGTGGGGTCAGCTTCTTTTGGTTAGTCTCAGCAGGCCAAGTAAAGAAGCTTCTGGCCATTATCACATCAAAAGACCAGATGCTAGCAGAAGGAGTATGACCCTGCCCAGTCTCATCACTCTTATTGAGAAAAATAGCTGTTTCACAGAGAAACCCAAGGTTGCACAGTGTCAAGCTATCAAATTATTCACAGCTTCTCAAGTGACCAATCATTTTGTTTTTAGCACAGATGAACCTACTTGCATTAGCATTCTACTGAGGGAAAATATGAACGTAATGTGGATGGTTTGAATCAGCCACCAAAATCCCAGTTCACAGAGACAATCTTTGCCAAGCACCCTTTTTGGGGAAACATTTCCAGAAATCTAGACCACTCTCTTCTTCTTTTTGACGAATCTTCTCTATTTCCAAGCTTGGAAAGAAAAAAAATTCCTTTTATTTGTGATTCAAGCCTCTTGTCCTATAACTAAGGTCAGAAAGTGCCCCCAAATTGATATTTTCTTTGGTAGGACTTAACCTGTGCTTTGAGCTTTAACTTGGGCATAGAACCAAGCAAGCAGCTCCTTTAGCATAGGATGATAGGCAGCGAAAAGATCATTTCTTCTTTATGTTCCGTTTCCCACACACACATTTTAAAATCATGGCATCAAAACAAATACCACCTATGGCTGTACATAATCAGAAAACTTAATTCCATTGTTCAATAAACATAATCCAATTGTTTCAAATTTACTTGACTGAGGTTATCCTAACTATCTTATAATATGTCAGCTTTGACAAAAGTGCTACTATGCCAGTTCATCATCAGAGTCTGGTTTTTGAGGTTTCCACATTCTTGCAATACAAATTCTTGCAACAGTCTATTTTCACGTGAATTTGGGCTACACAAGCTGAGGGATGTCATAGCCAAGAGAATGTTCCCAGGGTACAAACTTCCACTCCCCCCCATGCCCGGGCCACATCCGCGTTGACACATGTGTAGTATACATGGTAGCATGTTAGGAATAGCAAACCTTAAACATGGAAATATTTATATACTGCATACAGGTTACACACAAAATAAAAATAAGAGATACTTTTAATTGTGCACTCTCTATACTACACGACTTTATTTTATTTTATTTTCTATTTTTTATTTTTTCAGATTTCTACCCCCCGCCCTCCCAGCCAAGGCTGGCTCAGGGCGGCTTACATAAAACAGTGCATAAATTACAGTAAAAACCATTAAAACACTCAAAACAATACTACAACCAATTGATGACATAATAAGTGCAAGTATTATTGCCCTTGGTTGTTGTTGCTTCAATGATGACTGCCCTGCTCAGTTCTCTCTCCAGATGATCGGTTCTCAGATCTCCTTCAAATGTCATTGAAGCGATTAGCACCGGCCGTTGTTAAAAACTCCAGGGACACAGGGCTCTGTATCCTTCTGCTGTTCACTATTGATGATATTTAGCAGTGGTGGTGGCTTCGAAGGCTTGGTGGAAGAACTCCATTTTACAGGCCCTGTATTTTCCCTTTATTAGGTGTGAGCAGTAGCTATTAGCTACAAGGTATAGATAGAAACTCTCAATTTGGGGCAAGTGATGCTCTGTATTCTTGGTGCTTGGAGGGGCAACAGTGGGAGGGCTTCTAGTGTCCTGGCCCCACTGGTGGACCTCCTGGTACCTTTTGTGACAGAGTATTGGACTGGATAAGCCTTTGGCCTGATCCAACGTTGGTTTCTCCTATGTTCTTATGTAAACTGAAGGATTTTTAAACCATACCTTGATTTCCCTAATGTCGCTAAAGACCGTTGCCACTTGTTCTTGCCTCAGACCCAGGAGTCTACTGTGCCAGTCAGGCACTCACTTCCCAATTCCTCACAGGCTCCTTTCCATGCATCACTTAAAGCTCAACCCTTAAACCCTCTGGATTCTGTGCCTAGACTGACTTCTGTTGCAACTTCTTGTTTCCTTTGTAAACTGCCTTGAGTCTGAGAAAGGTACAAAAAATTGTTTCAAATAAATAAGTAAAATTAAGCCTATTGGTGTAGTATGCAGATTGGAAATAATGTCATTTTGCCATATCTTTTTAGAGTTTTTTAAACATTATTTCAATACAAACAGATATATCTACACAAAACAAATCTCCCAGTACTTTTACAGGAAATCGTAATAAGCAAATAGGTATATCCAATGTTAAGTAAATAAATCAGGATCCATAGAGTTACTCCTACTAGCCCTTTAGTAGTATGTTAATAGTGCAAAAAGCCAAATCTTGTTAAACCACTCACTTGCTTAATCGCTCGGTTCTTCCTCCAATTCATTGGCGATCTGGACACAGATCTCTGTTAACTTCGATTCATTCGCTGACCTTCTTGCTTGTCCCGGCTGGCATCAGCTATGCTCGGTAAAAACCGAGCCTCATAGGGGGGGACCGATTGGGGCAAAGAGGAGCGCCTCAATTCTCCGGCATTGCGCCATCGAAGAGGTCGCCCCCTAACGCGCCCCCGGCTCGGAGCCTCTCACTGAGACTCACCTGGGGGTGTCACTTGAGGTGGCACCTCTCCCAACACCCCTAGAGCGCGGAATGCCTCCCCAGCATCAGGGGAGAGCCTCTGCCATCGCCGAGCCACAGACCGGAAGTCCCTGGACAGTCAAACCCTCTGGATTCTGTGCCTAGACTGACTTCTGTTGCAACTTCTTGTTTCCTTTGTAAACTGCCTTGAGTCTGAGAAAGGTACAAAAAATTGTTTCAAATAAATAAGTAAAATTAAGCCTATTGGTGTAGTATGCAGATTGGAAATAATGTCATTTTGCCATATCTTTTTAGAGTTTTTTAAACATTATTTCAATACAAACAGATATATCTACACAAAACAAATCTCCCAGTACTTTTACAGGAAATCGTAATAAGCAAATAGGTATATCCAATGTTAAGTAAATAAATCAGGATCCATAGAGTTACTCCTACTAGCCCTTTGATAGTATGTTAATAGTGCAAAAAGCCAAATCTTGTTAAACCACTCACTGATAGTTGGTGATTCTAGCTTATTGCAATAACCATCCCTGCTGCTGTGAATAAACTCAGTATTAATTCCAAATCTGAATCGTCTATATAACCTCTCAAAAAACTAACAAACCCAAACGAATTAATTTTGATTCAGAAGGTATTTCCCTACCCAGCATTTCATTAACATAATTTACCACATCTTCCAAAATGTTTGGCTCTTAGGGCAAGACCTGAAAATATGGAACACATCTGTAGAGGAATTATTACATCTCCAGCACTTATCCTCTGATGTACTATACATATATAAGGGCTAATTTATGGGGTGTTAGATACCACTGGAGAAGTAATTTATACATGTTTTCTTTAAGACTAGTTGACAGTAGTCTAGGAACAGCTCTTTCCCAAAGCCAACCACATTCCTCTTCTGGGATCGTAAGTTGCAAATCCTTTCCCCATTTTCCAGTATTGCTCAATGGATTACTGTCCATATTAATTAGCAAAGAATATAACAATGCAATGGCACCTTTGACATTGCTGGAGAACAATAATTCAACAGATGTTTTAGATCTTAAACCTGCATATTTCCTTAAAAGTGCATGTACTAAATGTCTACTTTGGGGGGGGGGAAACCCTGAACAATGGGGTTTTTTTAATCCCCCCATCTTTATCAGCACCTCTTCATATGATAACATATATTGATCTGCATTTATTTATTTAATTTCTATCCCACCCTCCCTCGCAAGCGGGCTCAGGGTGGGTTTTTAAACAGTTAAGAACAATTCCACATACTTATAGTTAAAAACTTATAAAACCTAATTAACACAGCACAAAATGGGGAAACAGATAGTTTAACAAAGCTCCCAGGTGCTCACTGTATGTGTACTCAAAAAAAGTATTTAAGTTATTATTTCTTCAGATTCTTTAGGTTTGGAGATTACCTAAATTAGATAGATCTTGTATCTGTTCACTAAAGAATATTGATGTCATTGGTGACAAGCTTATACCAAACTGCCAATAATGAATATATAACAGCATTATCCTAAGTCAATTTTCTATTACCATACCAAATCTGATCTTTCAATTTTAAACCATCTTTAAGAAAAGTTTCCAAATATTGATTTTCTTTATTGTGTCTGCACCATTCTATCATTTCGGCTAGCCTAACTGCCTGATAGTATGCAGTAATATGAGTTACTCCCAGACCTCCTTTAACTCCTGATCTTATTAGAGTTTTTATAGCCACCCTAGGATGTTTTTCATTCTGCCTTATTAATCACAGATCTCTCCCACTTTTTCTTTTTTCCAGCAGCTTCTTGTGATCCTTGAAAGCTGGTGCTAAGAGCTGACTGAACATCGTGGGCAAAATGCCATGGGGAATGCAATAGCTGCAGTGAGGAGGGGAAATTGTGTGAAATCACCCAACTTCTTTATTCTACTAGAAGAGTCTCTTGTGCCAGAAGGAGGAAATGGGGGTGATTTTACCCATTTCCCTCTTCTCACTGCATTCCATTGTGCTACATGGTATTATGTCCATGAAGTCCTTCTGCCCGCAGCATAAGCTTTTCAGGAGTCATAGGGGCTGCTGGGTGAAGGTGGGAAAAGTCCACTTCTGCAAACACTTTTGCTCTCATGGTACGTAGGATCCATTATTTCAAAAGGATGACACAATGGAAAGCTAAAGCCTATGACAAACCAGTCCTGGATAAATGATTCTGTGAAAATGTTTGAGTGACTGTTTTTCACTGATGCTAAGCCTGCCTTGTGCACCCACAAACTCCATACAACAGGCCTCTTAGTAGGATGGTTCCCTGTCTATTCCTGGCTGGAGATGCAGTGATTTGTTTAAGCAGCCACCCACGAGCCATGTGCTTCAAAAGACAAATGCTTTGACACATGCTGTACAGAGCCAGGGTATAAATAGAATCTTTACATTCAGTTTGTTGAGATTGTCAACTCTCTCATAAACAGTCTGACCCATATGGAACCTGAGCCAATGACTGCATGCTGCTTGTCTATTTGCCTCTCTTTCTGACTGTCTGTTCCCATGAATGCTGAGCCCTAAGCAATTGGAATTTGGGGAAACCTTTTTGACCCAAGTGTAGAAAAGAATGCCCATCCACCTGGGAAGATGTCAGAGTGCTGACAAGGAAAAAGAGGGCGGGAAAAGCCAAGGGTTGAGTTTGGCTCCGATACATATGGAGCAAGCTAAGCCCCAGTGGTGCTGACAGTGCCTCGGAATCTGGCTTCAGATCCATCTGACAGCTGCATGGATCTGAGCAGCAGTTACCTGGACAAAGAACCAGCCCTATATGCAATACAGAATGGTCTGGCATGTCACTGTCCAGCACATGTGCTGAAGGTTGCCTGATCCTGGTCTTAAGCCTCTGCCTCCGAGGAAATCAAACCAGCAGGGGGTACATTCCAAAGGGGGGGAACATGAAACCTTATAGCATCACAAGAGATACAGAAGGTTATAGGAATCACACAAGGGATACATGAAAGCTATAGGAATCAATATTTCTAAATATTTCTATACAATAATCATCATCATTATTATTATTATTTAGATTTTTACCCCGCCCTCCCGGCTTATAAAGTGACGAGCTCAATCTCAGCTAAGAGCATACTGTCTTATTTCTAGAATATCTCTTCAATGAAATGATTGTGTGCATATACAGGGGGGGAATAGTTAATGTATTGTGTTTAAAAAGTAGATTTTAGATTAACCACAATATAGGTAAAGGAACAGGAATGTTGAGTATTTTACAACTGGAACACTAGGATGCTACCTGCTTGTTACTTAACAAGAATTGCCCTTCTTTTTAAATAAAATGTCTTTTTTCTCATCTTTTACTGATTTATTGGCCCTACTCATGGTTTTTGTGATTGGACGGTGTAATCTTCTTGGAGAAAAACTCTTTCAGGTCAGACTTTATGCACAGAAAGAGGAACAGAAGCCATACACCAAGAAAACAAAACAGAGCTGATTTCCAACAGTCAGGAAATAGTGATGATAGGATCTTGAAACACATACTGAATGAAAGCTGAGGTCTGCGAGATTATTTTAATGGCACAGCAGTGCCCTTAGCCACCATGTATTATTTATTGATTTATTGAGAAAAGTTCTATGCCGCCTCTCCAGAGAACCTGCTCTGATACAAAGTTTATTGTTAAGTATCATCAGAAAATCATTTTCCTTTCAAGGAAACACAACCACAAAGTTTGGAACAAGTTATTCTGCCACCACATGTATACTACTATGAATAATGACAATCTTCAGGTAAGCAGGTACGAAATAAGCAGTTCTTGACGATATTTCTGAAAAAGCAACACTTGTCAGTGTGCGACCCTTACATGTGGAATACTCTTAGAGGTCAAGTGTGCAAGAATGAGCAGTCATAAATGTGGCTGTCAGTTGTTTATCCTCATCTGTTTTTGTGCATGGCTTCTATGCCAGCCCTCAAGCAAGATAAATGTTCATGTGAAAATCACACTGTGTTTAAAAATAAGAATTCTTCTTGTTTTCATTTTATAGTGTATCTCAGTAAGCAAAATGTATTACAATTCTTTCCTTGCTTTGTGAAACAAAACAGGAAGTTCCCCACTTTTAAATAGCCATATGAACACATGGGTTTGGTCCAATTAGCACATGAAGCTGTTTTACACTATCGGACACTGTCTATAAAGGTCATTATTGTCTGATCCGACTGGCAACAGTTCTCCAGGGTCTCAGGTAGAGGTCTTTTACTTCACCTATTCTCAGACCCTTCCAAAGGAGATGCCAGGGATTAAACCTGGGACATGGTAGATGTTCTGCCACTGAACCATGGCCCTCCTCCCAATTGATTAGGTAAAGGTAAAGGTTCCCTTGCTCGAAAGCCAGTCGAATCCGACTCTAGGGTTGCGGTGCTCATCTCCGTTTCAAAGCCGAAGAGCCAGCGCTGTCCGAAGACGTTTCCGTGGTCATGTGGCCGGCATGACTAAACACCAAGGCGCACAGAACGCTGTTACCTTCCCACCGAAGTGGTACCTATTTATCTACTTGCAATTTCTTGCTTTCGAACTGCTAGGTTGGCAGGAGCTGGAACTAGAGACAGGAGCTCACCCTGTCTTGCGGCACCCGGGTCTTGAACCGCTGAACTACTGACCTTCCACAGCCTGCAGTTCAGCGTCTTAACCACTTGAGCCCAATTGATTAGCCTCCAATAAAATAAATGTAGACTAACATTACCTATTTCAAATGTTCATTTGTAATGAGAATTTTTCTTAAGTGAGCACAATCTTCCAGGGCCACCACACAGAAATTAGGATGGTGATTTCTTCTCCACAGACCCTCTTCCAAGTACTTCAGACTCACTTTTGATATTGCAGCCAGGGTTACCAAGAGGGAAAGGAACTAGGGCAACAAAATTCCTCAAGCTGTGAAGGGGTTTGGTGATAACTAGCATTTTGAATTGGGTCTGGAAGCAAATAGGTATCCAGTGCACTTGACTTGCACTGCAGTTGTACGTGCCAAGCAACTGACCCCCAGACAAAAGTGTTGCCATAGCATTTTGTACCCACTGAAGCTTCTAAAGCAGCTTCAAATGCTGGCCTACATAGAAAATGTTACAGTAGAGTCGGTCAGTGTGTCTAGGTCAGCACAGTCTAAATAACAGGCCACCCTTTGAGTCAAATGCAAAGGAAAAAAGGTATTCCAAGCCGCATCTATAGATAATAACAAGTCCAAGAGCACCCCTAAGCTCTTAATTTGATCCACTAAAGAAATGAGTTGTCCATAAAGGTCTCTGTTGGTGATAGCTGTAAGGAATCTTATTCATTTGGGAAAAAGAATAGTGTGGAACAGGAGAGGTGAACATATATTTTAGGTCTAGTCAAGTGTGCCCTGTGGCAGAACTGAAAAGCCTCTTGAAGTTGTTCTGCAACAAAAAGTGCCTTGGAAGAATGGCTACAGAAAGTAACCTGTGGATGGAGAGCTTCACATACCTGCTCCTTAAATAGGACTATCTACTCCCAGGTTCTCTGTGATCGTGTCAGATTCAGGTTTAAAAAGATTTGCAGTCATCACATCTAGTTTCCCCGTATACCCAGTTTTATTCTGTTTTTTTGGTAGTGCTAAAATTGGGATCCATCCTTGAAAAACATGTCAGTGGGGCTCAGTACAATTTCAAGATCAGCCGACTTCCATTAGGGGATTATATATGCCTGGGGTATACAAAGTAGCACGCTGCATGCAATATTTCTGAAATTTGCAGAAATGTTCAGGAGCTGTTACTTAAACAAAAAGAACAAATAGGAAGAAAGACGTTTCAAAATAATTTAAAATTATTGGGAGTACAATAAAGTGAGAGGGTTGTTTTTGTTTTGTTTTTTAAGATACGCCTGGTCTCTATGGCTTGGTCCACTGTGCGTTCCATAATATGTACAGTTTCAATGTGATCATTTTAAAGACATTGCTGTAAGCCTCAACATCATCTTATGTTATTATCAAATCTGCTCACAGGGGAGCTGTGGTATTTTCTCTGAAAAAGATGGCTACTCTAAAGAAGGATTTAACTTTGCAAGTTTGTTTCTGATAAACAGGAGTGGGGAAAGGCAACTATTATTAATACAAATGTAAAGAAGCTGCAAAGTAAGGGATATTTTAAACAAAGTTCTTCTGGATTTAAAAATGCCTATGTCTTAGAGCTGTCTTTATAAAATGGGGCGGATTTAAGATTAGATTTAGCTTCGGGATTTCTGCACTACTAAAAGAACATGGGGGCAAACTTCGCTATGAAGTGACCAACATGAAACCTGATTACCCTGGGCTTTAATTGTCCTATGGGATGTCATTTAGGAAAGGAATGTTAGGAGAAACAGTTGCACATTGCTTGAATTTCAGGGCTTACTTTTTATATATTATATATATATATATATATATGATTTGAATTTCAGTTTGATGTTGCTGGAGACATGAAATTGCTAGAAATGACACCCTTGTGTCTTCTCCTTTCACTCTCTGGATCATGTGTTAAAACAAAACAAGTGGTGGAATGTCTTTACACTCTGACTCTCTTTGACCTCATAAGCAGCTGCCAATGAAGAGGACCAGGGGCTGGAGAAACTTGGTGTGTAATGATGTCATGATGCAGATTTCGGTTTACTACTTGTTAGTGCAGAGAGAGAAGCAGCAGAGCCATTTTCAGTGGCAGACTTCTCCAGTAATGACTGCGTCTGTGAAAATGGTCACTCTGAGGTACACACAAGGAGTATTTTTAAGAAGCCACTAAAGATGTGGAAAGGAACTATTATGGAGGGCAGAAAGAAATGTTAGGACCTCGTCTATGGGGACGAAGCTTGTGTGAAGGAGAGAAGGTGGCAGTGACGGGGAGAATAGGGTCAAATGCCCAGGTTTTGTTCTCCTGGTTGAAGTGCAGGTAGGGATGTGAAGTTCAAAAAAATTCATAAGTTAGTACACTGTTTTCATTATCCTGTTTTTTCAGAACTGTTGTTATAGGTTTGGGATTGTTTCCAGGTATTTGGGGCAGGGGCAGAAATTCAGAACCATCCTTCCAGCTAGCAGGAGAAGAGGGGGAAAGAGAGGAAGACAGACCCAGACTTACCATGCTGGCATTGTCCCCACTGGAGGCTTCTCCCTGCTTCCAGCACTGGAGGCAACAGAGCCTGCCCCAAAGCCAGAAAATGGCAGCACTATGACCAAGCCAGGAGAGTTGTGGGAATCCATGGGCAGCCCCAGAGGGAGGTGCTGGATCTGACAGGCACCAGAGCTGGGCAGCTGGGACTGGTCTGGAAGGAGGAGTCTGGCTGGAAGAGCCAGTGGCGGACTTAGCAGTCATGGAGAGGGTGGCTTGGGGGGTGGGGAGGTAAAGACATACAGGAAAGAGAATAGATACATCCCCAGATTTTATGCCTTCTGGGAGGAAAGGCGGGAAGAGCATATTGGAGCCTGAAGGGGGTAGGGCAATAAAGGCCTATAAAAGAATCACTCCCATGTGGGCAAGGAGGATACGTGGGCTGTGCTCTAACCAGGAGCTGAGTGAGAGGGAGCCACTGAGACAGCCCGGGAAAGGGAGGAGGAAAAGGAAGACTTAACCCACTTCCCTTCCCCAGACTGAGGTCATTGGAGGAGCCCATTGGCTGTTGACAAGGTAGCTGAGGGTGGGGCTCCTATAGTGGGGTGCGGGGGACCTCACAATTATATTAATATAATGTCAATTGTCATTAAACATAAAAAATAAGAAGCACCCCCCAGTAGTGGGGAAGGAAACAAATGCTGCAACAGTCAAGCCTTGTGAGATTCCAGGAGTCTGCCAGCCCACCCACCATTTTTTTGTCTGTGGGATGGGCTCTGCTGCCTCTGACGCTGGCGGGAAGGAGTGAGAGGACACCAGCCCAGATCATGTCAACATGGTAAGTTCAGGGCTAGTTTGGTCCTTTCATTTTAAACAATTAAAAGACCATGGTTAGGTGTCAGGTTTACCTGTCCATCAGCTGTTAATGGGCATCTCTCTTCCCCAGGAAGAGAAGTGCCAGCTAACAGTTGTTCTGCAGGCTGCCTTCCTCTCTTTTCCTCCTGACTTCTGCACGTCTCTGAAACATCAAAACACTCCTAAAATTTAAGGAGATATATTTTTGTTACTCCTAGAATTTTGCAAGGGAATAATTTGGGGCTTGGGTATCTCCTGCCTGTCCTAATGTAGGTGGATCTGAGACACCCCTGAAGGCTTCAATTCTTCATTATAGTTAGGGTATTTGCTAACTGTCCCTTAACTCTAGCTATGGTTGTGCATGTTTGCTTCACTCACAATGGTGACAGGCCTATTATATATAAATTCTAATCATTTTACATTCTGAACTAACCACAGTGCCTTCATTTCCTATTGTCCATTTTTTTTGTCGTTTTAGCTTTTAAAAACAACAAAACACTTTCCTCAGCAATACAGGCATTTCCAATCCCTTCTCTTTATCTCTAAATTTGTGATTCCTAGATATTAACAGCTCTTCTTCCTTATCCCATGTAGCCACTTCATCTCAAGGTAAGAGGAACAAATGCTTCTGCAACTTATACATGAATGCTAAGGGGAAAATGTTAATGCTAAGATTTCCTCAGGTAATCTTTGAGAACAGGATATTAAACCCTCTGTTGGAAAATATAGCTGTGAAGCACAACAGCAAAAAGAGGTACTAAATTTTAAGAGTTTTTCATGGTTGCAAATATATACCTGGAATCAGGCAGGAGGGGGAGTTGCAAATAAATTTTTTATCCATGGAATGGAAATGTGGCCATGGAAGTGCATAAATATGTGCTGCTCTTGTTCTCAGAGGCTAGAAAATACAGCTTAATATGACTGGTAGGTTAATGCCAAATAGCATGCCATAACTTACCACGAATAGGTGCAGTTAGGATAACATGCTGGGGAACTACCTCATACTATTACACAAGCTGCCTGTCCATGAAGATAAAAAAGGCATTGGCGCATTCATGGGAATAAAGTCACCAGCGATCTTTACAGAAATACAACAAATAAACATAGCCAAGTGTACATCTTTCCATGATCTATACTAGGCATTTTATGGGGAGGCCTATTTGCAGCAAATATTATGCAAGCTAGCCTACTAATAATTCAGAAGAGGAATCCATTCCCCCTCCCCAGCATGGTTTTTATTTCCCTATCACTGCTTAAAATGGATGGCCTGCACCCTCAGTAACATTTCTCAGTTCAGCAACCTCAATATGTGTGTTGCTAAAGACGAATGAAGAAGGTGTTTAGAGTTAATGATCTGTATCATATTGCTTCCGTTTAGCTAAAGATATATAATCCCACATGGTTTTAGTTTATATTGACTCTTATTCAAACAGCCACATCTTCCAAAGGCCATCATGCTTTCCTGACAGGTTGGAAGATTAAAATAAATAAGTCAATAAAGTCTCTGTTTTTATTTTTTTCAGATCAGCTCTGTAGAGAATTTGATCCTCCCCCCTTCATGTTTTACATTGATATTAGAATTACATATTGCCGAATTACTGTCACCTCACATTTTGTCATTTCAGCTGCATTTTTGAAGGGATGGGTGAGTGAGGAGGTTTTTGTAATCCAAATGAATGAGTTAGATTCTGTAGAAATACATCCAAAAGGATGTAGCTTGAAAATGTCTGTGGGGAAACTTTCTAATCTGGTCCAAAGACTCCTATAACATACGTGCAACGTTTAACATAGATGTATCAAATGGACCATTAAACACCCCAAGTCCAGCAGATTTACAGAAACATCAAATTAGCTGTAAGAAAACTTGAACTTGTCCTTCTGAGGGCATCGAGACTCAATGTCAGCCATTTGAAGGCTTAAGGCATTATCAACCTTCCCTTTCCCTTGAACATTGAGAAACAGTGCTAGAGCTTGTCCCAAACCTAAGAGAGTGGGACAAAAGAGACATAACTGTGGCTGCTGAACATGTTCAATTTACAGATGGACTTTAATAAGAAAAGAGACATTAATATTGGTGCCCATTGTTTGGGCTTTCCACACTTTGGAACTATTGGGCTTAAAGGAAAAGTGCTACACTTGACAATCACTTTCAGGTTTTATATAGTCTAAAGCTGTTGTCATCTGCAAACTTTACTGCCTTACTTTTCCACCCAAATCAAATCCTACAATTGCTAACTTTTCTGAATTGCTTGGAAAAGGGGTTGCTTTTTTTTTTTTGGGGCTCCACAATGAGCCACATTTTTTTGAAGTCAGCAAGTGTGTATTGCCTTTTTTGAAAAGGGTATTCTTGCTGGCTGTTGTGTGGAGGACTCAGAATGAGTGACCAAGGTTAAGTCAATAACTGCTATGTAAAGGGGCAACACAACAGAACTTGAGTAGGGGGTCCCAGATTTCCTTCTAATACTATCCAGGAAGCTAAGAAGTAGGAGATTGGGGTGGGAGCTCCTCGATCTGCAGCTTTCATGTTTAGTATAGTAATCTAGGAATTGAATTGAGACAAAATTGGCAATTTCCACCTTTTCCAGTTTGTAGCTGTAGACCCTCCTCATGTCATTTCTCAGGGCCCAAATCCTCCAAGAGCAGCAAGGAGCTGGAGGGGGAGGGAGAGACAGGAAATTTTTGTTCCACTGATGAAAAATTTCACCTGGATCCAACCCTAGCTATCCACAATGGTAAATCTCTGTTTTGGGGAGGAAAGTGCCCAGTTTCCTTTGCTGTAAGATCTTCACTCCATCCTGGAAGTTTGTACTCCCCTCTTCACATGTCTGTCCCTCTCTGCAAGAACACCACACAAGAATTTACAACTATGGCTTTAATTACAAAACTCTTGTTTCACCCACAAAATATTTTTCTAGAAAAGAAAAACCACCAAAAGACTTCCACTTCTGGTAGAAATAATTTCCCTTTGGTGTTATTGTTTAATTGTAATGCAAATTGCATGTTCAATTATGTTTATGTTAACAGCAGTTTTTCAACATTTCATAAAATGTTATGAGGTTTTGCTCCTATATTTGACCGGAGGGGTTTATTAAAAGCCTACCAAGTGAATATAGGCCAATAAACATTTCACACAGAGAAGGAAATAATACCTTAGTTTTTTGTTCCAAAATTTGTACCGTGCTCCTTCCCCCCCCTACAGAATACCAAAACAGCCAACAAAGGGCACGATTCATGCAGTATTAAGCACTTCTACACCCTATTAACTTCATTGGCAGATTTCAGTAAAACATCTATTTAAATCTCTTCTGTTTGCATATGGTGTACATTGCATGTGTGGCACTGTAGTTCATGTCAGACTAAGATCCTAGAGGATCCAGGTTTGAATTTCCACTCTACCATGGAAGTTTGCTGGGTGACCTTGGGCCAGTCATACCATCTCAGTCTGACCTACTGCACAGGGTTATTGTGAGAAAGAAATCGGGAGGGGGGTTGATGTTGTAAATTGCTTTGGGTCTCCAATAGCGATAAAAGCAGGGTATAAATGAAATAAACAAATATAAACCAGAGATGTTGACAAAGTTCATAATCACTGAGCTCAGAATATGATTTTCAGTGGTTCATAGAAGTATCAAAGCCCTGCATCCAGTTTAAACTCAGATTTTAATCTGAACCTGAAGAACTTTTCTTTCCCACTCCTACCCTTACGTGACACTTACTGGTGCTCCTGTTGCTGATTAGGGGATAGAAATTATCTCTCTTTCTTTCTCCACACACACACAAACGAACCAACCAACTAACCAACCTTTCCTTTCCTTTCCTGCTCCATAGAGCAGTACAAGCCACAACATGGAAGCTGGGAAGTATGGTAAAGAGTTACAAAGGATAAATTAAAGAATTAATGTTTGGAGGAGAAGCCATCTGCCTCCTGGTGGTATATGATGTTGTTGTTAGGATAGCTGCTGGAATTGTGGCAATTTTTGTCCTTAGGCTCAGGTTGTATAATGTGTAAATAAACCTGTTGAGCTCCTTCACAAGTGACTAGGATCAATTCCTTGGGGAATCTGGTGGATTTTTTAAAGTTCCCATTATAACATGTGGTGATGAGGATGGTCATTATAACATAGGGTGCCAGCCCTGCAGTGGCAAGCCCAGGGAGCTTTGGGGCAGAAAGAGTCTGGGGATAGTGACTCTGTAATGTCACTGTGACATCACAGTCTACCACTCTAGAAATTCGCACAATAGAGAAAATTCCTATAGAGTCACAGATAGTCACCTGGAAGTAATGTCACAGCATCCCTGACATCATTCCTCACATTCTTTTATCCTGCTGATCAGCAGAGTGAGTATGGGCAACAGAGTGCAGGAATAGGAGCTTGCCCATCATGGAAGAGCAACTGGCAACCCTATTATATTAGCAAGGAGAGCTTCTGGTACCCTAAACCCTGTTATCACAGCAAATTCTATGGGCACCAAGAAGTCTCAGAAATTTATCAATAAAAGGTTAAATTAAAAAGAGAGAGAAAGTAATTCAGTTAGTTTACTATCTCTGAGGGGAGAAAAACCCTACATTTCTTAAGCAGCAGCAATGTTATGAGCACCAAGAAGAGGAAACAAAGAACCCCAATCACTTTTTGAGTGTTCTCTACATGCAACTAAGGAGTCAATGTAAATGAAGAAATCACTAATAATTCTAATTGAAAATGGTGTGATGTGTAGGTAGTTAATTTATGTTCTAAGCAGAGACAGATGTAATAAGTAAAAATGGCCTCCAGCAGAATGAAGTTCTGTATAATTGTCTACATCTACCACTTAAAAAGAAATGTAAGTCATTTTATTTATTAAAATAATTATGCTACATGTTTTGTTTGTAATTCTTAGCCACTACCCAATGTGCTGAAAGCTGTTAGATAGTTGTATCTCAATGGTTAAGGACATAAATGCATATTTCAAAACCAGTTTACAGAATATAATCAATTTTCAGGTATCAATATTGTAATTCATCTTTTCACTTACCTTGATAAAAATAGCAGCTTCCTTCCTGCTATTAAAGTCTATGAATTTTACTCTCCAATTTAGTTATAACATCAAATTAAACAATAACCAAGGTTTGTGTGATCACATGAATACAGGGCACACCACTAACAGTGTGATCCTAAACAGAGTCTTGTTTGGGGGAGGTGTGACAGGTAGCTTACAAGAACTTATCCCATCAAAATAGAAACCAAAGTAACACTGTAAACCAGCCAGTAGGAGCTGTGTAGCAGAGTACTGTACTTTAAAATTACAAACCTGCCTGCTAGAGTGTATTCCATAGTCATGCATTGTGTAAAATCTAACATCTCATAACTACTAGTTAACTGTTGATATTTACCTCAGTTATATGCTTCTTTCTGAATAAATTTTGTTCTTGTTCCAATTTAAGGAGAGACCTCCGCCCCCCGTCAGTCTACCACAATTATCAGTCCAGGCTTGTGTGGGTTTATACTCAGGCCCAAATTCCATCCACTCCAAAACACTTTTAAAAAATCCATTATGGGAACCCTTGCACAGCTGGGGAGGTGGTAAATTGTGTGACGAGGGAAAATTTCCTCTAGGAATCCTGTCACAGGAGGGCTCAAAGTGCTGCTTTCCTAAGCCATCCCAGTTATTGGGCATGAAACTGATAGTAAGAATGGGCAGATGCCTTGTTTGTTGCCAGTGGTAACATGGCAGAATAATTGCCAGGAGGGACAGAATCAGAATGGAATTTCTAGGGGTAACTCCCTCTTCTTTGGGGTGTGTCAGAGAATCTTCTCACTGTGGTTATGAAAGTTTCAAACATTCCATCTTAAGTGACTCTTTCATGGAGGAAATACAATTTAATTTGGATGAAGGCCTCTTATGGTGGAGCAAGGCTTAAAACTTTGGTGAATGCAGTGATAGGACACAGGCTGCGATTCATATGTCTCATCTGCACAGTCCTCTCAGATTCCTTCTTCTCCAAAGAAGAGTTCCCTTAGTACTTCTCGGGGTTCTGGAGCTTAAAACGAATGTAATCGACTAATCAACTTTTCTCAGAGATCTTGCACACAGCTAACCAAACATAACATTAAAATCAGTTATACTGTGCCAATTTCAAGGGAAATCAAAATCAAATTACAATTTCATGAACCTATCGTTCTTTTTTTCTTCTTCCTGTCATGAGCATCTGTTGGTTAAAACTGTTTTGTTTAAGTCTCATTTTATTCAAACAGAATGCCATAGAATAGTGTGACAAGGATTATATACTGCTTGGTATTGTGTTTTAACAGATTTTTCAGCAGTTGCTTTTGGCATTTTTACTTTGTATCACTTTGCAACACTGTAAGACTAACTGCTTTCAGCTTCAGCAGTTGTCCCATTATTCTGGAGGAATTCTGGAGTAGGCTAGACCTCTCAGATCAATCTGTGTGTATATATTCGATTTCTGTTGATATTCCAATTTTTCCCCTACTGAGTATATATATATTTTGTTTCTAGCCTTCCTGTTGAACCCCAAGGATCCCCAAAGAGACTTACACAAAATGAATGCTTCCAGGCCCTTCAACATAGCTACACTCTTGGTGGCATCTAACCTAAATATAAAATAAACAAATCCCAATTCTCAATAGACCTTTGTGGTTATCCCCAGTACGTTTTATCTCATCTCAGTCCCTTGATTCCTGGAAGTTGATGGTCCGTTGCCAGACTCTGTTCTTGCTGCTCTCCAGAACTGCTGGTCTTTTACTGTTATGGGATACAAAGGGGGGAGTCAGATAGAGCAGTTTTGCCTCAGACACACTGAATAAAGGCACTTGACCATGTTTTGTTCTCATTCAATAGTTTATAGTTTCAGCACAGACATGTCTATTATGTCATTCTCACAACACAGCCAGTGTTCATAGAATCATAGAGTTGGAAGGGACCTCCAGGGTAATCTAGTCCAACCCCCTGCACAATGCAGGCAATTCACAAATCTCTCCCCTCACACCCAAAGTGACCCCCGTTCCATGCCCAGAAGATGGGGGGGGGGAACCTCCAGGGTCCCTGGCAAAATCGGCATGGAGAAAATTGCCTCTTGACCCCAAAGTGGTGATTGGCATTTCCCTGGGTGTGTGAGAAAGGGCCACGAGAACTAAGCACTGATGCAACCCTCCCTGCCTTCCCTCTCATAATCTGCCTAAGTTCACAGAATCAGCATTGCTGTCTGATGGCCATCTAGCCTCTGCTTAAAAACCTCCAAAGGAGGAGAGCCTACCACCTCCTGAGCAAGACTGTTCACTGAGGAACAACTCTGTCTGGAAGTTCTTCCTAATGTTTAGTGTTGTTCATTCTAAACAAGCTCCTAAAAAGTTAAGAGGATGAGATGTTCCTTATTCAGGCAGTGTCCCAAATTTAAACATTGCTGCACACGCATCTTCTCTGGTACAAATCTATTTTACCTGCTTTAAGAAGGTTAAATCACTTCTACAGTCATTCTCTGCACTTTTTTCCTCCTCTAAAGGGGTAGGGAGAGGAAAAGAACATGCCTCCAAGCAAAATAACTTTTTAAAATCTGAAGTTTATGAGTTTGCCTCATAGCAAAATGGATATAATTTGGAATCAGACTTATGCAGTTGGACTTTCAGAATTACATCAGGCTCAAATTTCCACACTGACAAGAGACATGCTGTAGAGTCTTTATCTAGCTGTGACACCTGAGAGTGTTAAATTACAAAATAATTTCCAAGTTCCATGCCAAGCTATTGGAAAACATCTTCTCTTGGTCTGGGAGACTGTCCACAGGCAAGATCAATTTCAGCATTGTCAGTTGACATTTTGTAATAGTAACATGATAATAAAAAGAACCTCATTCTTGTCTTATGTTGGTTGCTCTGTGTTCCTGTTTAGGCTGGATGCTTTAAAACACTGAAGCCTATAGCAGATTACAAATAAATCTATGTGAGAAAAAATGGTTTTAATCAAGAAATAAAATCACCAAATGCAGCAGGCTGTGTAGGAATTAACTTTTAATACATAAATGGAAGCCCAAGGAGGTACTTCCAGCCCCATTTCCTGTCTTGGTACACCTGAAATTATTCAATGGATGTAATAATTCTCCCCCTGTGCTAGTGTTATCTTAGAATTGACCATGAATATATGTGCATTAGCATTCCAGGGAACAGGATCAATCAATTACACCTGCATGTGTAGGTTCAGTATTAAACCACAATCAAACTTTGTCACCAAGTTTCACTTTTCTATTAAACTTTTGCTGTGTTTGAAGGTTGTCTGAGGTGCCGTTCATTTACATTTCAGGCATTTCTGTAAGACTCTCTTGGCAGGGTTATAAAGTGTTACTGCGTCACAAAGTCAGAATGGTACCCATGGCTGCACTATTCAAATTTATTTGATTAGAAACCGGCAGGTCTTTTCCTTCTGTTCATCATAACTGATGACCAATGCAGTAGGGAAGCCTCAGAGGCTGAGAGCACATCAGCTGACAGAAATGCTATCAGAGAGATAAAATACAAGTTGCTGGTAAGCTTTTTTTACCGGGACAAGGATCTGTCTGGCTCAGTCTGGCTCCTTCTACTAAATCTTGATTTAAACCTTTTCTGAAAGCTTTTGGAGTCAACATTACCCTTTTCATTTCAATTTCTAAAGGTGGCTTTCATTTCAAAGGGAACTAGCAAAGGTTGAAAGTAAAGGTTAACTGAATACTCTGAAAAATTGATACGAGTCTATATGCAAATGGAACTAAAGTGGTAGTTCTCCAAGCACTTAGAAATGAGCTTAACTCTACTGAACACTCTTTTACACAAAAAGTACTCAGTTGCATAATGTGCAATTGTTCAAAGGATCATCACAGGGTTATGCACAACAGAAATTGGGAGGAGGGTAATTATATAGTTATAGATTAGTTTAGTAGAGGGAGCAGTCATTATTTAAACTTCTTGGTCATCACGCAATGTTCCCTCTAAGCTCCACAGTGTTGTGGGCAGAAATTCTACCTCATGAGTGAAAAAAGCGAGTAGCATTAAAGTTGTGAGCAAGTCTACATTTGACTATTGAGTACATTAGTTTTTTGAAGATTACTTCCATAACCTTGTAAGAATCACAGAATAAATTATTTTAAATTATATTTAAACTATGTATTCACAATAATTTAAATATTATAAGAAAAAAAACAGAATGAAGTCAAATTTCACCCACCCCTTTCCACTGTATTGGTAGACCTGGTCTCTGTTTACCCATCCCAGTCCACTATATTGGTAAACCTGACCTCAGACCATCACCCTGTGTTCAGCCTTAGAAAACGTACCACCACTTGGGGGGGGCTTGTAGTTTAGTTTGGGTTTTTTAGTGAAATATGACATCCAGCATTACAGGCTAAGTATAACAGACGAGGAACAATCACTATCAGAACTAATAGGGGGTGTGCAAATCCCCCCCGGCTCCATTGTAGCCTTTGGGGACCATTGGCAAATAGAAGGGGAAGTCGTGGAAGTAGTGACAGACTTCACGTTCCTGGGATCCCAGATCACTGCAGACTGTGACTGCAGATCTGGGGGTATCTGGGGTTCTGGGGGGCTGTTTTTTAAGGTAGATGCACCAAATTTGCAGTATAGCTGCCAGTGTGGTGCCTCTCCTCAACACCCCCCCAAATTGCAATAAGATTGGACCAGGGGTCCAATTCTATGGGCCCCAGAAGGAGGTGCCCCCATCCTCCATTGTTTCCAATGGAGGGGGAAATGCCTTGCACCAGCACCCCCTCCCACAGCTTAGAGGGAACTATGGATCAGTGGCCCTGTGCTGAAGTTTGCCAAGTTTGCCAAAGAGGTCTGGTGTTTAAAACCTTTAACATTTTAACCCTCCTAGATTTACTTGGGATTGAAGGCTTTCATGGCCAGAGTTCATTTGTTGTTGTAGATTTTTTAAATTGGGATCGTTTACTTCAGTATTAGACTGCCACAAGCAAAAGCATTCCCTTCTCCCCCTCTTATGCTTTTATCCTGGCGCTCTTGAGCATCAGAAGTTTAGGGACATGCATGTTTTCATGAGGATGAGTCACAGGCTTTGGGGGCTTCTGCACCCTGCCCCCAATTTTTCAGCCAGCATTGTCCTTTCAGCACTGGATGAATCTTGGTAAGCAGAACAGCTTGATAAATGTGTGTCGGATTTCTAAGCAGTTAGTTTACACCCAAAGATCATTAGAAAATGAATCTTTAATAACAAAACATAAATCCAAGAAAGCAAGATATTTGAGAACAATCAGTAGACAGACACTTTAGGCAGAATACTAGACAGAAAACATGAAAAGTTATCTTGTTTACTAATCCTATATTTACAAAGAGCCTTGACATTGCCTTTTCTCAAAATGGGTCCAGGACTAAGCATTTTGGCACAGCCTGACTGTCCATGATATCAGAGCTCCAATCCAGGCTAACAGTTTTCCTGTAGCCTGGGAGTTCCTTTTTTAACCCAACGAGATTTCCTCCAAGCCTGCTTTTGACTGATCATTTCCAAAATCTGGGTAACAGAGGTCAGGGTAATGATATATTGCACCCTTGACAGATTCACCAAATGGTGCAGATTGAAAATGGGTTTCAGTTTCCTCCGGAGCTCAAGTCTAACCTGTTTCTCTTCTTCATGAGATGTGATTTTAGGATTTAATTAGCCCCATCCCCCACAGCCTGTGTTTTTCTAAGGGTTTGATTCTCCAGTCCTCCACATGTAACTGCTGGTCTATCAACCTTGGGTCAATCATGGCTCTCTTAGAGCTGTTCCCAAAAGAGCTGTCTCAGCCCTACCTACCTCACAGGGTGTCTGTTGTGAGGAGGGGAAGGGAAAGGAAATTTTAAGCTGCTCTTCCTTTGGGTAGTGAAGGATGGAATATAACTCCAATTTCTTCTTTTCACCTCCAGCTTTGGGATAAAGCTGGACTAGATATCCAACTGAAAAGAGCTGTTCCAATACTTACTCCATTTATGGCACTGTATGTTAAAGGCCTTCTCCAAAATGGCAACTTAGATGGCAATTGACTTATTAGCCCAAATAAAATGTTGTTGATCTTTAAGGTGCCACTGGACCCAAACTTTGTTCCACTGACCAATAGTACAATCAAGGTTAGAGGCTCCAGCACATTCAAACCTTATACACGGTGTGCTGAAAATGAAGGGGATCACAGCTGTCTATAGCTTTTTTATCCTTTTCAAGATAATCATCCCTCAGTGTTATATCTCCTCTGATCCTGATTATGACTGACATGCAAATGGCCCTCTTTTTGACACAACACTAATGACCTGGCAAGGCATCTATACATTATTGGTTTTTAGGTGCCCATATGTTTGGTTTTTAGCTGATGTTGGAAGGGCTAACATGAGGGTACTAGACATAATTCCAGAGGAAGGGAGGTATATGGGTTGAGGTGGCTGATAAGAAGGCCTGCAAATGGTTCCCTACGCATCATAGTTATGGGTTTCTTGAAGTAGGATCTCCTCAGTCGGCCTCAAAGTGTGATCAGGTATGCTAAGGTGCAGGCAGTTGTTCACATATAGTTTGGGTTTCTACTTAGTTGAGTCAATACTGTGTCATGGTTGAAGTGCTGGACTAGGTCTTGCCTTCAAAACTCTCATCAACCACTGAGTCTCCTGGTACCTTGGAGTGCTCATTCTTCCTTAGCACAACCTATTATTATTTTGAGGATAAACTGCAGAAAGGGAGAGCCATGTATGCAGCTCTGAATGTCTTGGAGGAAAAATGACATAAACATGTGAGTGAGCAGCATGAATGACCAGAGGGGCATCACATTTAATGCTGGGGTTTGTAACCATACAAGTATAGATTTGTGGCATAATCTTTCAGGCTTTGATCTTGTGCCAGATCCCAAAATAGTGCACTGAACAGTTTACATTCCAATTTGAGAGTTCTATGTGCAGGGGAAGTAGTTTCTGAAAAAAGAAACTGTAAAAAGGGAATATATCTACACATCACGTGCATGCCCTTTTATTAGGGTCGGGGCAACTCTTTTATCTGAATAAAACTTGACAGTAAAACTGACATGAAAATGGTCCTCTTTTTGACAGAACAATAAGCTGTATTATTATATACTGCCCTGAAAACCCTACAGGGTGACGGTAAGTTGGTTGATGACACTTTTCACCACATACGAAGGTATGATTTGCATATGCCACATTATGTGCTGAGGCTGACTAGTCTTCCAATTAATTAAATGTGTTACTGTTCATGGTGCCATCATTTTTAGTCTGTAAATGATTTCTCGTCCCTCTGATTAGGAGTGAAATTTCTAATATTTGCAATGGTTTTTTTCAAGGAAAAGAAAGCACCAGCTGAGGACTTTGACCAAGCTCCATGTGATTAATCTTGAGGCACTCAGTGTAGCTTCCCTGTTGTGAACAAACAAAAAGTGCTTCAGAGTACCTTGTTACAGAGGAAACTGCTGATGAGCAATTGGCAACATGTATATCCTGACTTCCTAAGTGGGAAAATTGATCAGCCTGATGTAGAGGAAGGGAGCAACACAAGGGTGGCTACTAATAAAGCAAAGTTCTCAGAGCCTTGTGATAGTTTTTCTTTTAGGCTTCAAAATGAGAAAATAGCACTTCTAACCTCCTCAGGATTCCAATGGATATAACAGTACTTAAAACAACATCTTCAGGAGTTGCCCTGAAGGTGACATTACATACATAGGGAAGTGAAACATGGAGGAATGCTGATAACAGGATTGGTTGCTGATGGCACAGGGAGGTAATATTCTGTGCTTTTAAGAGTTTTGCTGCCATACTGCAAAACGTTGATCAACAAATAAAGAAGAAAAGGCTAGAGCTTTATCCAAACAAGAATTACAATGGCTGATTTCGCACTAGAGCTGCCTCGATGTTGCACTGCTGTTTGCCCCAATACTATTGGTCAATTTCACACCCGAAGCTGCGGGGCTGCATTTTGACGCGCGGCTTCACCCGATTTCCCCTGCAGTTTCATGATCCGGACCACAAATCGGGGGAGAAAAGCGGGCAAAGCCGCGGGTCAAATGCAGCCCTGCAGCTTCGGGTGGGAAATTGACCAATAGTATCGGGGCAAACAGCGGCGCAATATCGAGGCAGCTCTAGTGCGAAATCAGCCAATGTTAAAGTTTCCAGCAGCTGGTGCGGGGAACGTCCTATCCCTGTAACTGAGGCTTAATGGGATTTTATTTACAAGCTGATGCCAATTACCTCCATGAAGAGCTTCACCTGCCCATTTCTACACATCAAGCCTCTATTAAAGTGACAGGACCTTTTTTTCTCCGGGCCATTGGTGACACGAGGTTAGGGAGATGTAGCCCCTAGGGTTATCTCTTTTTTGGGGGGCCCCCAAAGGGGAATTTTTTTATTTTGCATTTTCTACACACTACACACTACAAATATGGGATGTGGAAAGGAATACTATTGCCCTATCACTATTACTATGGGAAATGGGTCAGGGAGATCTAGATACATAAAGTCTACTGGATAGGGGAAGGAAAACTACCACTCTCTTCTAAATCTCCTACTGGATATGGGGATAGGGTGAAGACTAATACAAATCACGATCTGAAAAGCTAAAAGAATAGATCTTTTTAACCTATTAATACAGGTTATACAGAGATTAGTTCGATTATACAAATATAAAATCATTAGCTTGGCACAATTACTGCCCTTAGCA
>NW_015176024.1:100384-114498 GCF_001447785.1 Gekko japonicus | reverse complement strand
GAGTAGGCATCCTGTATATTTTCCTCCATTTTCTTACTTCAAATGGAATGTCTTTCAACATTTTTATCTCTTCATTCTTGATTTTTAAGGATTTCCCCATTGTTGACTTTAGCACCAGTTCTCTGGTTGATTGTTTTGTGAATCTGAAGTAAGTTTCCCCTGGAAGTTTATTTTTCTTTATAAAATCCGGATAAGTCCTGTATGCCACATCCATTTCCTTTATTAAGTCTTCTTGTTTATAATCCATTAATGGGGCCAAGGTAACCACCAAGAGTTCCTTTAAGTCCTCATTCTTATCTTCAGGTATCCCATGGAAACGTAGAACATACATGGATCTTTCCAGCTGGAGCTGTATTAGTTGGGTTTTATCCAAGGATCTCTCCTTCTCTTCTTCATCCACTTTTTTATTAATACTCCCAGTCTGTTTTTCCATCTTTTTCAACATTTTCTCAGTTGCTGAGGCTCTCTTATCCATCTGCTTTAGTTGTTTTTGCACATTATCTAGTTAGTGCTGGGAGTAGTCATCTGATCCATCAGAGGGTGCAGTGCACATAATAACAATGAAGAGAAGTCTGTACATGCTTCCTGGTTTGGGTAGGGAGTCGTTGGTATGTTATTTCCGGTCACCAGTTTTTTCTCCGGCGCTCTCCATCCCTCCCAGCCATAATATTAACAAGAAGTAAGTTTTTCCAAAACAAAGCAAAAGTTATGCGTTTTAATTCCGCTTCATATATTTTAGCAGCTTTTGTATTTGCTTAACTTCTTATACGCTTGGTTTGGTTCAAAGTCTTTTTATTTTCGATTTAAAACCATTTTAACAGTTTACTCATATGGGGGGGGGGCTTGAAACCTCCTCCCCCCGTGCTTCAAACTTAGGCGTTTCCAATTACTACCAAGGCTCCATTTGCTTATTTTTCACCTTAGCTTTGCTTAATTCACAGTTTGTAGCCTTGGAGGTCTTTTGGAAGTCTTTTTAGAAGTTTGATCGTGCTCACTTGCTCTGGCAGTCGTCTCTGGGTGCCATGCTGGCTCCGCGGTGACAGTACCTATTGAGGAAGAAGGTGAGCCTCAATTCCTTGGACGTCCCCTTGGAAGAGGCTCTCCTCAGCTCCCCAGGCTGGGGGTCTCCTACAGAGACCCCGGGGGGGGCCAGGATGAACTCGAACCCCTCCCGTCAGCCACGTCTCGGTGTGTCTCCATCTAAGTGAGACGAGACACATCTGAGTGGCAAAACACTTAAACCGGAAGTCGCCCCTAGGGTTATCAACCTCCAGGTGGAGCCTGGAGATCACCCAGAATGACAACTGATCTCTAGGCTACACAAATTAGTTCCCCTGGAGAAAATGGTTGCTTTGGAGGATGGAATCTTTGGTATTATACATCTCTGCGGTCTCTCCCCTTGATGATGCCAGAGCCCCTCACCCCCATCTTCAGCCTGTAGATCCAGAGAGCATAGCAGAATAGTTTTTGAGCAAACCATTGCAGAAGACTCAGACAATATTCCAGTCTAGCCATCCCTCAACCACATAGGATCAGACCATAACCAACAGCCCATTGGCCTGTCCTCCAAACTGGCAAGATCACTGGAGACAACAAGCCTATAGTGGTGTTGCCCTGGACAAGAGAGATGCTCAGCTTGCAATTTACTCACCCGCCATTGAGTAATAGTGTTGTTCCTGAACTTACAGCTCCTTGCAGGAACATGCCCCAACTAAGTCCTTTCAGGATGGTGTCCAAGAAATGTCATACAGAATGAAGGGTGTGTGTGCTTCTGAGTCTATTTAAGCCTCAGCCCTGTTTGGTTCAATTGTTTTATGTCACCCAGCTTGTGAACAGCCTGTGCTTGCTAGTTTATTGAGCCAGGGTCTTGGTCCCACACCTAGCTGAGTCTTGTTGTCTCTCAGTTAGTCACTTATTCCCGTTGAGTTGTGCTCATTGTTCCTGTAGAATGCTTCTCCAACATCCTTCTAATGGAGAACAGAACACATCGGTCTGGTTTGTTGTATATCTAGGCAGGGAAAGAGGTGTGGATGCAGTAGTGATTGTGAGAACTGTGTTTATTGGAACACAACAATTAACTAACTGAATAGGCTATACCTACTTCTCAATAACTCTAACTTCTCCAGAATTTGATAAATGTAAAGTAACAGTACCAATATATCTCATGGTGTTGGCATATCTCCAGATATATCAATGGCTAAATTCAAGTCAGTGCTACCTTAGAGTTCAACAAGATTTTGGTGGTACAAGCTTGCAAGAGTCAGAGCCTCCTTTATCAGATACAAGCTGGAATGGAGATTTCTGCCTTTTCTGAGGCTGATAGAGTTCCACTCCATGTGGCTGAATGTGATGTGGGTTGCCGTGTCCCCTCTGACCACTGGTAGGGGTTGAGGGGGTAGGATTGCCAGATCCAAGCTAGGAGGTGGAGCCTAGGAAGGACAGGGGCCTTAGTGGGGTACAATGCCATAGACTCCAAAGCATTCATTTTCTCCAGGGGAACTGATCACTATAGTCTGGAGATGAGCTCTAATTCCAGGGGATACCCAGATCACACTGGGAGGCTGGCAACCCTAATGTGGTGCCTTCTATGAAGATAGTTTTAGAGGGTAGCCATATTGGTCTGCAGTAGAACAGTCCAGTAGCACCTTACAGGCCAACACTGTTGTTCAGGTATAAGCTTTCAAGAGTCAAAGCTCCTTTATGAGTTGGAATGGAGATTTCTGCCAGAATTCCAGAACTCTCCATTCCAGCTCGTATCTAATTGAGGGCACTTTGGCTCTCAAAATCTTATATTCCAAAATCTTATTCATCTCAAAGGTGCTATTAGACTGAAATCTAATTACTGTACTGCAGACCAACATGGCTACCCTCTGAAATTAGATATATCAATGCATCTCTGAATTATGCTGTTTTTTCTCAATGTTATTGTAATACAGGGCTTAGTTAGTATGTTGAGATGCAGGGTTTAGGATCATTCTGTAAAGATACCTCTCCCACCCAAATCATCTTGACGAATATATTTTGATGGGTATAAAAGTCTACAGCTACACTATTTCCCAAGGAGTACAACAGAGAGCAACATTTACACATTTACACAATATAGTAATCTGAAGATTATCTCATCTTTCCTTTCACAGAGAGGAAAGGAAATCTAATTGACAACTGCTGTTGTGATCTGTAACATGCCCATGGCTATTAATCCTGATGGGATAAGAATGATTATTTCTTTTAACACAATGATCCCTTTCTTGAGCACAGAGATCATGGAGACATTATATCAGATGTGCATCACTCTTCCATGTGCTTCTACCAGTCACTGTAGCAGCTGTAGCCACTGGTGGCCTATTAACAAAGCTATATTGTCAGGGTCTTTCACACTTTCCTGTTATTCACAGTTCTCACAAACAGCCTCTGAGCACAGCAGCAGTCCATATAAATCAGGAAGGTGACCTTGCAGGAATAGCAAATTGCTGTTTTGTTGCTCAAAAGCAATTATTTTGGTGGTGGCTTGGATGTGCTTAAGTCATTTGCTTTTTCATTTATTATACTGGGAAGCCTCACTCTTGAGTGTAGTATGCAAAATCAGGGTCTGTGTGCACTCCTCTGCGCTAAGGGGAAGGAAAAAAGAAAAGCACTTTTGTTGACATACGTATTAGCCAGAGCCAAATTAAGGTCTTATTAACTTCAGGTTTATGCATGCAAAACTACTTGAAGCTGTCACTTCCTTTTCTATGATCTCATCCTGAGGTCTCCGGTGATCTCCAGGGGGAAAGAAGTCACCTGAGAAAGTGGGTCAAAGTGAGCTTCAAGGTTAAATAAGCATTTGCCCAGCTGCATTTAAAGGACCTAACATTTAAATGTCCCCAGTGAAGTGGGGGAAAATAGACAATGATAATAAATATCCAAGTGCAAATTGGGGAATGAAACATCCCCACGTTACAGTGCTCATATAGAGGAAGCAACATTCTGGTATTTGATAGGATCAACGAGCCTTCTCTTGGCACATCTGCCCACAACTTGGTATGGCTAATTGGATAGAAGACTAATCAGAGGATCCTCTTTATTACTGTTCTTGAACAGCACAATCACCCATAAAACAAGGAATGTAGTCTGCCTCCGAATCAGCATTATTAATGTAAATTTCCTTAGATAGCTTAACATAATCCCATAGAAATCTTCCATCTTTTCCAAAAAAAAAATCATAAAAGATGGAGAGACTCTATCTAAAGGGCACCTTTTCAACCACAAAATGTCTTTTATTTGTTTATACCCCAACTTCATCCAAGAAGTTCAGAGCACCATAAATGAGAATTAATTATATTTCCACACAGACAGATGAGACTGGAGAAGAGTGACTAACCAAAGATCAGCCAACAAGATTTGTGCCTGAGCAGGAATTCAGGCCCCAGTGTGCTGATCCAGGTCCAACATGCTATCTGTTACATCACATTTAAAGGATGTCCAAGAAATCTACATGGACATAAAACACAATTTATTCAAATTTTAGCCCAGGAAAAGAGTTATTAAGATTGTTGGCATTAGCTTTCTACAATTTGTATTTGGCTGCCCCAAACTAATATATGGAGTTTTGACTCAGCTTATTTTGTTTGTTGCCATTTTATTCGTATTTGTTGTTGTATTTGGATGATGATTATGTTGGTGTCAATATGTATTTGGCTGCCCCAAACTAATATATGGGGTTTTGTTTTGTTTGTTGCCATTTTATTCATATTTGTCATTGTATTTGGATGATGATTATGTTGATGTCAATGAGAAACACATTCTGACCACTATTATTTTTTGTTCATCCGGTAAAGATAGAATTATCTAGAAAAATCATTTGGATTTCCCTGAGGGCCAGGAAGGCTAAATTCCTGGTTTTCATGTCAAGTATCTGTGCATTCATCTTTTTGCATGAATGAATCTGAATTATCTGAATTTGGTTAAATAGTAGTTATGTAGCAAAAAAGAAATTTCATGACAGCCGGCATGGTGTAGTGGTTAGAATATCAGTCGAGCATCTTGAAGACTCTGGGTCTAATCCTCACTCTGCCATGAAGCTTGCTGGATGACCATGGGCTAGTCACATCACAAGACTGTTGTGAGGATAAAATGGAGGAGAGCGGATGATGTTGTAAGTTGCTATGAATTCACCCAAAGAGTGATTAACACATGGAATTCACTGCCACAGGAGGTGGTAGCAGCTACAAGCATGGACGGCTCAACATATGGAACAGAGGTCGATCAGTGGCTATTAGCCACAAAGTATAGATAGGAACTCTCAGTCTGGGGCAAGTGATGCACTGTATTCTTGGTGCTTGGGGGGGGGCAACAGTGGGAGGGCTTCTAGTGTCCTGACCCCACTGCTGGATCTCATGATGGCACCTGGTATTTCTGGCCACTGTGTGACAGAGTGTTGGACTGGATGGGCCATTGGCCTGATCGAACACTGGCTTCTCATATGTTCTTATGTTCTTATGTTCCCATTGGGGAGAAAAGTGAGGTATAAATTTATAAATAAATATGTTGGCATAATGTGGTACCATATACCTGCTCATTTGGGTACCATGGATTTGTAGGTATCGGGTGTCTTGAAACTGAAATAATTTGTGTAAGGATAAAATGGGTGGTGATATTTGGCTGCATGTCTCTTAGGAATTGTTCTTATGATGGCACTGAGTCTATGATCCTGTGATGATGTTCATATATAATGACTTCATGTTCATAACTGCTTACACGGTTTCCTGTGGAAGTTCTTTAGAACAGCTGAACTTGCTGAAGAAAGTCTATGTTTATTATGAGGCAATATGTTCCTTTGAAAGCAACAGACTGCAGCTTTGGTGAATCTAACAGTGTCATCTTAAGCAGAGTAAGTCCATTTATGTCAATGGGCTTAGAAGGATATAACACTGCTTAAGATAGCACTACATTTTAGGTCCCACAGACTTCAGTGTGACTTAGTTATGATTTCATTTTTGCTGGAATGTGCCTGTGCATATTTTATTCATTACAACATTGTTATTATAAAAGTATATGATTTCCATGCATTTGAATAAACAAGGCTATCAAGCATTCTACAGTTTTGGGGTAGTTTGGAGAAACAGTCACCTGGAATAAATATTTAAATTACCCTTTGCAATGCATAGAGCTATGGGTTACAATTTCTTTCTATTCTCAATTATTCCAAAGTTCAGAAATTAGCAATGGAACTTTTCAGTTTGCAAGCAAGTTACCATAACAATAGACATTTTAAAGCCCCATGGAAAGATATGTTGGAAATTGCCTGTTCAAAGAAATTTATGATTTTATTATAGCTGCATATTGACTATTCCTACAATAACCTGAAGGCAGAACCAAACAGTTTATTTATTCAAACTGCAAATGAAATTGGGCAAGAAAAGTAATTAGCAAGCAACAAAAAATAATGGAAAAGCGCCATAAAAGCTGTTTAGAATTTATGTGGGTTGTCAGATTGCTAGAAAATAACAGCTTAAATTTTAAAAGAGCAAGTAACATCCATACACATTAATACAAAACACACATACCTGTCCTGACCCAGAGCTACCCAATATCATGCCTTCCTTGGAATATACGGGATGGTTTGGGTGCATGGGGAAACCCCTCTTTGTGCATTAACATTGTCTTGTTTATAAGAAAATGACTGGGATACAATGTATACATGTTACACACATAAACATGTTACACTAGAAAGATATGTGTAACATTTTGAAACAAGGGAAAATAGATATGATGCAGTGCCATTCTCAGATAAAGGCTGTGGTTACATGGCAAGCTTATTGTGATTTGTTCCCGCTATAGATTTGATCAGGAATATTTTTTTCTGGTTGGGATGATCACACATCCCTTCCTAAACTGCAAGCATTGTACGACACTGTCTAGATAGCTGTGCTGCCGCTTGGGTGGCACAGCATGAGGTTTTTTTTTAATTGCGTTGCTCATGTGCATATGCACATGGCCGAATCAATGCCCCCCACTTGGACTCACCATACTCCTTTTTTTTAACAGCTCCCCCCCCCCCGAACAGTGAACAAAATGAACTGGCGACGTACTACCAAGCACTGGAGTCTATATGTGTGCTTGAACATTTAAACATTGAATTTATTCAGCACAGGATTGCTCATGCACACAAAGGCGGAAGCTGGGGGGGGGGAATCTCATCATGTGAAAGACAGTCAGATGATCTAATAGCAATAATTGCAAGAGATGGCTGTTCAGATCGGCGAAATCGCAGATTCAAAGCACAAATACCTGGAAAGTACTTGATTTTCCCATTGTCAGAAAACTCACGAGGGTATCGGAAGGATCTCGTGAATGAGCCCACTTCGGTGCGGGAGTCAGATTCGGGCATCTGATCAGCAATTTTAAATGCGAGAGGGAACAGTAGTGAAACCCGATCAAAATGACTGTGACCACGGCCAAATATTCAAGGAGGGATAAGGATGCCAGAGATGTTCCTCAAGTCCTAGTTTGCTGCTGGTTCAGTACAGACTGGTCTTATGTTTATCAGGAGAACACCATGTGCAACCATATTATGATGCTAAATACTGATGTCACATCCCTATCACTGACCCAATCATGCACGCTTTTCCACTGCTACTATCCGCCCAAAGGACACATATTTTTCACATGCATAGTTCGCAAAGCCCATTTTCAAGCGACCACCATCATCACTGGAGTTTGGGCAGCTGCAGATGTATCAACCACAGGGAGGTCATCCTTCATATTCAGCTCAGTACATTTCAGAGAGGCTATGAATATGCAGCCAAGTTCACCCATTTTTCATTGGTGAGGGGCTGGGTTTCTTTGTTAATGCCATTGATGCACCAAGGCACCTTAGCAGAGGGAAAAGTCAATCAAATTTCATAAGTCTAATCAGCAAAAAAAGAGGACTGCTGTTTTGTCTGAGTGGGGAGAACCCATGTCAGAAACTGGAATTTGTAAAAAATCAAATAGTCAGAATCCGAAATAGTCACAGAGAAACTGGAATTTGTAAAAAATCAAATAGAATCCGAAATAGTCATAATCAGCGCTAAGAGCACTGTCTACCTGTGTTTGCATGGAAGATCCTTATCTATTCATCCATTTTTAATGTTGCCCTGCCTCAAGGAGCTCAGAGAATGGTTCTCTCCCAACAGTTTGGCCTCACAGCCATCACAGACTGTGAATGACTGTTCAAGGTCATTCGGGAGCTTAATTGCTGAATGGGGATTGGAAACCAGGCCCTAGTCTGATACCTTAACCGTTACAACTACAAAACAGTTTCCCACATAACTCCATTAGAGGGCCAGACCCATATTGTTACAAATACATTTAGAGGGAAAATAAATTCCTGGCCTCAATTATGGCAATCAGGAAAATTTTAGCTAAGTGAGCAAGGCCTGAAGAAAAATCACTTATCTCCTTCAGTCATTTGACTAAATAGTTTAATATGCAGTCTCTTTTGCCTCATTCAAGAAGTCTCAAACCACTTTCTGTAATGTCCATTCTTGCCATTCTAAATATTTCCACATTAGTTATTTCAATAGTGACATTAATAATATTCAACATAAATGGGGAATAAGGGTTGCTTGGAACAGTAGGAACATGTCTTTGGCAGTTTCTTTTTTGAGGTGTGACTTTGTTCTTGTGTTGTCAATGGAGAAAATGATGGTTATTAATATTCCAGTGAACGAGCCCTCTCTACAATTCCAGCTGTGATCAAGTAATCAGTGTAGCTCTGAAGAAAAGGGTCAATTCTTACGCTTCTCTCAAATACATATAGCTTTGCACTCACTCCTTTCCACTATGTTTTATTAGGCTAGTGTATAATTTGCCTGTATTTTGGTCTCAGCTAGCAGATGAATGATTGTTAATGACACATCAAAATAATCATGCCTTGGTGTTTCAGAATGCTGGACATGTGATTTTTGAGCTTGTAGAATTTTTCCCCCTGACACATGTGGCTATTTTTAAGTGTTATAGCAGAGTGGAACACATAATACATTTTTCTCTCCTTCACACACACAACTAATTATGGTGCTACTTGGATTAGACTGAAGACAATGCATGATTCATATTTTCTCCATCAATGTGATGTGGTTACTATGACGAGAAAAATCTCTAGAGCAGACTATTGAGTATATTTTTATCCTGCCTTTCTTACATGGGGGTCAGTGCAATGTACCTGATTCCCTCTTCCACAAAATATCTTCAGAATAACCCTGTGAAGGTAGCTTATGCTGAGACAGAGAGAGTGTGAGAGAGAGAGACTAGCCCAGGGGTGGCCAAACTGCAGTTCAGGAGCCACATGCGGCTCTTTCACACAGTCTAATTTAATGGTAATAAAAAGCAAATTTCCATATTTTCCAATAAAAACATGTGTGTAATATTTGTTCACATCTTGCAACTCTCAAACATCTGACGTTTATTCTGTGTTGCTGTTATGTTAAACAAGTTTGGCCACCACTGGACTAGCCCAGCAAATTTCATGGCAGAGTGGATGTTATGTCTGCTGACCGCCACCAGGGGCCAGCGAATACTCCCGAGCTTGACTCTGTAGGAACAATGGGGCCTAGGCTCCTAGTCTCTCCACTTGGGAACCAATGGGACCATGGTGGGAGATTTGAACTCACCAACGGGACCTAGGGGGGGTGTCCCCAGGTGTGTATATAGTTGGCCAGCCGGCCAGTAGTTGTTGTCTTTGTTGTGTACTAGTAAACCACGCTGATCACTACAGCAGTCTCAGTGGTTTTTACATGCGTCTAACCCACTACACTTCAGTAGAGATGTGACTGCAGGTTTTCCATAGCCTAGTCTGAATACTGTAGCTACCTCTCTGCCCTGAACTGCTATCAACATGCTTTATAGGTAGATGACTTCAGCTCAGTCTAGTACCCCATCTATATATGGAGCACCCAAACCACATAAGCATTTCAACAGAAGGAGACAGTTTTGTATGCACTCTGCTTTGAAATGAATGTGAAGAATCATTGTAAGAGACATTATCTTCGATCAGAGGTAACAACTTCACCTGTATAGATTTCAATGGGCTATTTATGGGGCCCACAATTAGTAATGTAGTACTCAAGAGGAAACATTTACCATCTGTTTTAATGCTAGTATTATATCCTTAATTTTAATGCTAGTGCATAAGCATTCTAATACTCAAGGGGAAACATTATCATTCATTTTAATGTGCTTGAGTATGTCTGATACAGAATTGTTGTATATATTCCACTAAACCACGTTTCAAGTTGTCAACTGCTATATTTCATTATCTGTTGAGAAATAGGGATACTTTCACATTTCTAATTGGTTTCAGTTTGAAATCTATGATCTCTTTTTTTAAAGGCATGCGTAAATTCACCTTGAAATTTCAATAAATCTTTTCTTCTCTTTTTAAACTTCTGTGGCTTGTTCATACACTCATTGGGCTGTAAACCAGTTCAAACAGACCATTTACAAACTTAGTTAATAAATATGTGAAGGGAGTATTTCAGGGTGAGGCCTACGCATCTATTAGCCCAATTCATGTGACCTTGCCTTCTCTCTCTGAGGGGAGAGACACACAGCTTGGGCCTTCGTGTGTAAATGTGGAATGTTTACTTCACCAGTTACATTGGACCTATGGAAGAGGTTTCTTCATAATACAAAAAAAAAATGATCAACAGGCTGGTAAGCCTATACCTAGGCTGAGTTCAGACTGGCAGTTTGGCCTGATATAGACATGTTTCAGAAATGTTTCTCAAATGGATTAAAGGGGCTGTTCACACAGGAACAGCTGTCCAGCGTTCCCCAGCCGTACTCAGCCCATCTTGTAATGCTTCCCTCCCGAGTTTAAAAAGTACCTGGTGAAAGTCGTAGCAAACCCTGGAGAGCATTTTCATCCCGCTTCCCAGAAGTGTGAATGCCGAAAGCCACAACTGTTGATGCACATAAGCGCACATCTCCGGATTACCAAAAAGAAAGCCACGCCTTACAGCCACGCCTCTGCCAGTGGTGAGCCAACAGTCCGAACGCTCCCTTGTGCCTCCTCCCCGGTATGCTCCCACATCAGTTGGTGCAGTGTGACCAGGAGTACTCAGAACAAATTGTTCCGGGTCTTTTTTGCCATGACTCCCGCGCGCTTCAAACTGCCAATCTGAACTCAGCCCTAGTCAAGTTGTATCTGAACAATGTTTTAAATCATCTCTCCCCTCTGAGCACTTTTAGGTAAAGATATATTAATGCTTCTAAGTTTTCAGAGTGTTCAGCATATGACCATATGAAGATGCCTTATGTCAAGTCAGACCATTGGTTGATCTAGTTCAGTATTGTCTATTCTGGCTGGCAGTGGTCATCAGAATCTCAGGTCTTTCCCAGAACCTGCAATCTGAGAACCTTTAATGGGTGATGCCAGGAATTGAACCTGAGCCCTCTTGCATGCAAAGAAATGCTCTCCCGTTGAGTCATGGTCTAACCCATTGTGTAGAATGTTTTAAAAACATTACAATTTACTGCTTACAAATTTCTTACATTCCAGACATTTTCATATTAAAAAATTCCTACTTGTATCTGGTTATTCAGAAGCATCCCCATGTTGTTTCCTTTAGAACAGAGGAAGCCTACTTTAAAGAAAAAGTAGAGAAGTCAAAGAACGGAGATTAAAAAAAACAATTGAAGTGGGTCAGTCAGGAGAGAAGAGGCAAAAAGTAGGAAACATCACTCACACCTTGCCACATAAATCTCCTTTGTTTTTCAGAAGAGTATAAAAACTAGTTCTAAGACAGGACAAACTTTTCAACAGTGGAGGCAGTGATGAACGCCTTCAGAATCTCTAGTTCTTCCTTCAGACAAGTGGTAGTGACCCCCAGGGAGAACAGAAAAGGATAAGTTTTTTTAAGGCGGTTGTATATCAGCTTGCCTGCCAACCTAGCAGTTCGAAAGCAAGAAATTGCAAGTAGATAAATAGGGACCACTTCGGTGGGAAGGTAACAGCGTTCCGTGCGCCTTGGTGTTTAGTCATGCCGGCCACATGACCACGGAAACGTCTTCGGACAGCGCTGGCTCTTCGGCTTTGTAACGGAGATGAGCACCGCAACCCTAGAGTCGGATTCGACTGGCTTTCGAGCAAGGGAACCTTTACCTTTATATCAGCTTGAGGGGATTGGGGTTTATTTTGTTTTCATAGGCAGATATTCAAACATGTCTCATATTTCATGTAATAGCTGGCACAGACTTCAGCACTGCCCAGGCATTTTGAAAGCTAAAACTCAAAGGTCCAAAACAAAATATCTGTGAATCATGATATGAGAAGTGTTTTTGAGATTCAACCAGCAAAAGGTGGTAGTTAGGGTGATAAGATACTTCAAAATCCCTCCTAGTCTCAGGGTAAGCTATGGGGCTTGGTGATAGGGCCATCTGCTTTTCATGTGCAAGGTCCCAGATTCAGCCTTTGACATCTCCAGTTAATAGGACCAGGTAATAACTTATTTACCCAAAAGAAAGACAATCCTGGCCACACCAAAAGAGTTATACACGAAAAAAGCTTTTATTACTGTACATACTTGTAACATGTATGCAAATGTAAGATGACTTCCTCTTTGTCTTGATGGTACATCTGGGGGGAAAACCACACCCTCATTTTCTTTTTGGATGAATAAAGTAGGCAATGTGAAAGATTTCTATCTGAGACTTTGGGGAGCTGCTGCCAGTCAGAGTAGATACTACTGACTTTGATAGACCAAAGTTCTGACTCAGTATAAAGCATCTACTGGTGTTCATTCGCCCAGCTTCCCTCAGCTGCCAACTTCCCTCAGCTGCCAACTTCCCTCTCTTTATTGGTTTGACAGCTCTGTGTACCATCTTGACCAAGGATTCCAGGATCTATTTTAAAAACAAAACAAAACTGTGTTCCCTATCACTATCATAGGATTTTGGTGATTGGGGGGCAGGATCAGTACTTATTCTGAACTGTCCCCCTTTACTCTTACAGCTACCTCTGAATGACCATGAGATATGACCATGCGATATGCCTGCATGGGAATGAAAAGGGATTGTATCTTCCCCCCATCTTTTGTGTTGGAACTCTTCTTTCAGCACCAATTTTCCAATAAGCATATCCCAACCAGCCTAGTCGATGTGAGTAAGATGTCCCAAGGGTCCAATCCAATAAGCCTAGAGATTAAGGGTTTTAAAAAGTATTAACTACACTTATAGCCTAGAAAGTGCAACTATTTGGGAACAAGTTATTATCTAGTAGATTTAAAACAGAATCCCCCCCCCCTGCTGTCAAGTTGCAGGTGACTTATGGCAACCCCATAGGGTTTTCAAGGGAAGACATGTTCAGAGGTGGTCTTCCATTTCCTGCCTCTTCCTAGAAACCCTGGACTTCCTTGGTGGTCTCCCATACAAATACTAGCCAAGGTCGACCTTGCTTAGCTTCTGAGTTCAGGCTAGCCCAAGCTATCCAGGTCAGGGCAATAATTTTAGTTTGGTGCTGGTGGAAAGTGCCATCAAGTTGCAGCCAGCCCCGTAGGGCTTTCAAGGCATGAGACATCCATAGGTGGTTTGCCACTGCCTGCCTCTGTGTAGCAACCCTGGACTTCCTTAGTGGTCTCCCATTCAAATACTAACTAGGGCCAACCCTGCTTAGCTCCTGAGATCTGACAACTTAAGGCTAGCCTGGGCTATCAAGGTCAGGGTAGGCAGAATACCAGTAAAAGTCCAGAAAGTTAATTGTTGATTAATCTTTCCTTACAAAGCTAACACATACCTTTCCCTAAGAATGATCCAAGCCTGGAATGGTTGAGACCAGACATCCAACACCTCCCATCTGTCCTGATACAGAGTATGGTCATTGCCTCCAGATGCTGAAATGTTGGTGCCAAGTTGCACCACTGCAGCTCAGAACACGCTTGCAACTCAGAGCTGCTTATAAAGCAATGAAAGGACCTGTGATATTTTATCAGGGCAATTGACAATGGTGAAGTTTGGCCAGAGGATTCTGCTGTTTCTCAACTCATCCTTCACCATAAAATGTTACCCTCTTTCTGGACTATATTTTGGGTATTTTATTCCCCCCCCTTCCAACAGTCGAGCATGTGTTATTTTGAATAACTGTTATAGAACAAAGC
>NW_015176024.1:76910-99808 GCF_001447785.1 Gekko japonicus | reverse complement strand
ACCCCCCCCCAAAAAACGGGGGACCCCTGGCAAACCGGGGGGGTTGGCAACCCTACTTGCATTATCCCTGTGAATTGTGATCTATTTAAACATGTAGTGAAGGGTAACTAATTGCTTTATTGAACATCAGCCTCCTCTAGATTCCAAAGTGGAGAGTAGGTAGGATAATCCCTTTCAATCTTGTCCAATATCAGTCAACATGAGAAAAAAAAAACCTTACTGGGCCCCAAATTGGCTCTGCAACTGATGGGAGGGTGGAGGTTACACAAGAGCCATTAAACCATATTAAGGAAGCAGAGATAGGCCTTCTGAAGCCCACCTGCCTGCTTCATATTGGCTAGTTTGATGAAGTTGGTATGGTTGGTTGCCTCCTTCCCCTGCAGTCTTCACCTATGTGGGAGGAAGGAAAGAAAAATAGTTAACTTATTACATACTATGATCCAATCACTGACCCATTTATTCCAGTAAATCATTATAAATATGTCTTCTTACATATTTCTGGTTTTTCAGGTTCACCAACGTGGATGGTGAATAAAAGCAAAACACTTTGCTATTACTGCACTGACTCATTCACAAAGCTAAATAGCTGATTTTGATTATTTTGACAGCCAACACTCTGTGGGCCTACATTTGTCTCTCAGGGCAAATTTCAGTAGTACATTGAAAATATAGCTACTTAAAAGAACATATTTAATAAGGATTTCTGGTATCAAGAGAGCGAAGTTTTCTCAATTTACTTGCTATGGGTCAAACTGAACGCTTGGGTACCTTTGCATTATTCTGAGAGCAAAGACATAAACTTAGCTTGAGTTATTTCAAGGCAAGTGCTTGCTCAATATTGTTGGAAACATTTAAAGAGCCACTTGTAGGAAACTGCCATCTACAGTGAATTCCTTACCAAGTATTTGATTGTGTTTCTAAACTGACAGCTCTGGTCTCAGAATATGGCCAAAGAGAGTGCCTTATCTCCAAGGCCAGAACAGGAACCGCTAAATCCGGGGGGTGGGGGGCAATGTGTGTGTGTTTTCTGATTAATTTGAAAAAAGTGCCTCATACCTAACATATACTTCTGCACTGAAGAATTCCTTAGGAAACACAATCTTGTACTTTGTTTGTGATACTGTAGCCCCACCAAAAATGTTGCATGCATGAAGGAGTGGATGAAGAGACAGAAAAAGTGGGAAAGAAAGGAAATGCTATAAGCTGGAAGAGAGCCGCATCTATGTCAGCAAGATAACAAGTCCAAGTTTATCCATTGTTGGCAATGGAAGCCCCCAGGACTGTTCTCTACCAATTACCCCCCCAAAAAAGTGTGTGCTGAACGCTCTTCCAAAATGATGCCTGCTTGCACAAATGTCTCATACATGAGAAATCACATAAATGAGACTTCTGTGGGGTAAACTGTATTGGAAGCGTTGACTTATCTGTTCTTTGAAGTATATGATGGAGAAGACGTTTCCAAGATGTAGGACTAGGAATGGTGAAACACCAGCTAGTTTAGATTGCATCCTGATCTCTAGTGATCAGACAGCTGATTTTTCACTGATGGGCAGTAGCTCATGACCCTTTTGTGGCTGCTCAAAGCTTTGCTGTCCTCCTTCACAACTCAGTACAGAATGGCTGGATTTCATGCATATGCACAGTCACACAACCAGATGGAGCTCTCTGCCTCTGCACTCATTGCTGTATTCCTCTTCATTCTGCAGCTGAATTCCCCCAAAGCCTTTCCTTGCATTTCCTACTAGAAAACCAGCTGCATCATGAGCAAAGATTCCTGCAATTGGCTGTCTTCATGTCCTCGAGCAACTAAAAGCCAGCAAGCTCAGCAAGCCTGCTGCTGCAAACCTCTTCACAGGACATTTGAGTGGTTTGCCAGGGATCACTACTTCCAGAAGTTGACTAGTGAGAACATAAAAAATAATATAAATATTTATTGCACAGTGCACCAGGTCAAAGTTAAAAATCACACATGTACATAGAGAATAAAAATGTCATATACAGCAACCAATTGGATTTGCATGTACTGTGATGACAGGATGTCAACAATGGTTTCACATAAAGATATATACCGTAACCACTAAGCCAAACAAAAGGAGGTTTGGCTTCTACTTGAGTTAACAGAGGTTTAAAGGTATGCCCAGGACAGCAGTGAGAAAGTCCTGGTCTGAGTGAGCATTCAAGCAAAAGGGGGGGGGGGAAAGGAAAGTCATTAGGATGAAACTAAAATCGGTAAGGAAAGAATAGCCTGGGTAGAATAGATTTAATCATAAGGCTGATTGAGATGTCCGTGAAAGCTGATAATGAGAAGCAATAAGATTTATAAGTAAATGAGGTATAATAAAAAGGTGTTAATTTTTAATGAGACAAGTTTTCATTAAAGACTGAAAAGAAAGCCAGACTTTGAAAGTTTCACATTTCTTTTGGAAAGGGCTTGGTTACTAATGCATATCAGATCCCACAAAGCATTCACAAAAGTGGAGAGGGTTCCCCCTGTCACTGTTTGAGCAGTTCGAAAGCAAGAAATTGCAAGTAGATAAATAGGTACCACTTCGGTGGGAAGGAAACAGCGTTCCGTGTGCCTTGGTGTTTAGTCATGCCAGCCACATGACCACGGAAACGTCTTCGGAAAGCACTGGATCTTCGGCTTTGAAACGGAGATGAGCACCACAACCCTAGAGTCGGATTCGACTGGCTTTCAAGCAAGGGAACCTTTACCTTTATGGATGAGATAGCAAGCATGCACACGAGGCTCTTTTTAAAAGAATGGCAGTACAGGATGACATGTGACCTCTTATGTAAAGCAATCAGAGCTGATGGTAGAAGTTTTTAAAAAAAACATGCAAAACACGCTATTAGAATACATTTATGTTGGCTTATGTGCATCGTATATTCCATGATGCATTAGTGAATTCTAACTTGGCCACGAAAGAACCGCATTGCTTTTCACTACACTGGGGGTGGGGGGAGTGGAAGCAAAGTCTATTTTTCCATGGAGATCACAGTTTGAGTCTTCGCTCAATTAATCAGGATAGAAATCAAACTTCCAGGGGAGCAGCTGAATTGCTGGAAGATGCCAGAGTCATTCTAAAGAAAACACTGACTCCAGGGACCCTGATGCTATTAAAGAAGGAATAGAAGGAGGATTATAAATAAACAGAAGCAAACAAGTAGCCTTGAATTCCTAAGGATGCTGTAGAAATGTTAACTTCTGATTAATTGGCAGAGCAGAGAGAAGCTGAGCTTTCTCGAGTTGGTGAATATTAGTCACATTTCACAACTTGTTAGGGAAGGCTTTCCATCACGATTTGACACTCCGTAGGAACTTGTTTCACTCAAGTGTCTGTATTCTTAGTACAATTAGTTACGCACAGAGGGCTCTGCTTTGATTATGGCCTGTGGAGCACAAAGGCAGAGGATGCTTTCTGTTGCATCTCTGACTGGTACTCCTGCCCCCTACCACAACTTCCACTGTTGTTAGCCATTGCTTGCCACACTTACTGTCTTGCAATCACTGCTTGATACTCGGGAGGAGCAAATGTTCCCCATTTGCTCCTCTTTATATTAAGTGATTGGGGGGGGCTCTTCTTGGTTTTCTGGATTCTTCTGTATTGCACAGGCATTTTTATGGCTTTAGATGCAATGTGAATCTATTATACATTGTGAATCTATTATATGAGTAATGGCATGTGATGCTGATTTATTGACACAGAAGTATTATTGATAAATACATAAATATTATGGGGAAAATTCAGTGCAAGGAAACAGATAATAGTACAGAAATAAAGAATTGTAGGTCAGTTTGCACAAATAAGCATCAAAACCAAAGGGCTTTGGAGGCTTAAACAGTATGGATGACAACAAGTTCAGACTTATCCCTACTGATACTTCCTGATCATACTTACTCAGAGTAAGTACTTAATCTCGTTTGTATCCTACAGTTCTCCAAGCAGTTCAAGATGGCATATATGAATAATTTCTCCATGCTATTATTGCAGCTATACTGTGATGTAAGTTAGGCTGAGAGATCTTTCTTGGCCCAAAAGTGCTCATGCTACTTGATGAGTGAGAATTTGAACTTCATTCTCAGTTTCATACTTCATGCAATGGCTCCTTCCAGTGCTTGATTTCATAATATTTATGGTATTGTGCATGCCAAACCATAAAACATACACAATGGGTAATCAACCATGATGATAAACTAGGGGTCAAAAGAATTTTAACAAAAGAGAAATCCATAGCTAACTTTGCTCAAGAAACATAGCTATAGCAAGTTAAAGGAAAGTGCTTGTTGAAATTAGAGGCATTTTCCAGGATGTTTTGCATAACACTAGGCCATCTTTTATATATTCAGCTCAGACAAATGCTTCATGGCACTGGTGCCATGGATTCATTTGCCCTGTCCTCTTCTTTCAAAAGGAGCTGCGGTGGCTCAAGTTGTTAAGACATTGAACTGCAGGCTGTGGAAGGTCAGTAGTTCAGCAGTTCGAGACCTGGGTGCTGCATGATGGAGTGAGCTCCCATCTCTAGTTCCAGCTCCTGCCAACCTAGCAGTTCAAAAGCAAGAATTTGTATATAGATAAATAGGTGCCACTTCGGTGGGAAGGTAACAGCGTTCTGTGCACCTTGGTGTTTAGTCATGCCAGCCACATGACCATGGAAACGTCTTCAGACAGCGCTGGATCTTCGGCTTTGAAATGGAGATGAGCACCGCAACCCTAGAGCCGGCTTCGACTGGCTTTCGAGCAAGGGAACCTTTACCTTTTTACCTTCTTTCAAAGCACAAAGCAGGCACGAAGTGGAATTAATCAGGTCTGGAGCAGCTGTACAAGCAACTGGATATGTAAATAACTAAATCCCCCCCCACAGGCTTTTAATGACTGTTGGTGACCCACCCACCCACCTTTTGGGGGGATCTTTTCCCCCAGAAGATGACAAAAAAAAAAACCCTCCAGGATTCCTAGCCAAACTGTTCTGGAGAAAAATTGCTTCCTTACCCCAAAGTGCAAATCAGCATTTCCCTGGGTGTGTAAGAAAGGGTCACAAGAACTAAACACTGAGACAACCCTTCCTGCCCTCCCTCTCATGATCTGCCTAAGTTCACACAATCAGCATTGCTGTCAAATGGCCCTCTAGCCTCTGTTTGAAAACCTCCAAAAAAGGAGAGCCCATAACTTCCCGGGGAAGCCTGTTCCACTGAGCAACTACTATAACTGTCAGGAAGGTCTTTCTAATGTTTAGCCAAAAACTCTTCTGATTTAATTTCAACCCATTGGTTCTGGTCCAACCTTTTGGGGCAACAGAAAACAACTCTGTACCATCCTTTATGTGACAGCCCTTCAAGTACTTGAAGATGGTGATCGTATCACCTCTCAGTCATCTCCTCTCCAGGCTAAACATACCCAGCTCCTTTAGTCCTCATAGAACTTGGTCTCCAGAACCTCACCATCTTCATTGCCCTCCTCTGGACATGTCCCAGCTTGTCTACATCCTTCTTAAATTGTGGTGCCCAAAACTGAACACAATACTCTAGGTGAGGTCTAACCAGAGCAAAGTGGTACCATCACTTTGTGTGATCTGGACACTACTTCTGTTGATACAGCCCAAAATCGCATTTGTCTTTTTAGTAACTGCATCACACTGCTGACTCATGTTCAGTGTATGGTCTACTAAGACCCCTAGATCCTTTTTGCACATGCTACTGCCAAGACAAGTCTCCCCCAACCTATAATTATGCATTTGATGTTCCTACCTAATGCAGAAATTTATATTTCTCCCCACTGAAATTCATTTTAATTGTTTTAGCCCAGTTTTCCAACTTGTCAAGATCATTCTGTATCCCTCCCAATTTAGTAGCATCTGCAAATTTAATAAGCATTCCCTCTATCCCTTCATCCAAATAATTGATAAAGATGTTGAACAAAACAGGTCCCAGGACAGATCCTTGAGGCACTCCACTTGTCACTCCTCTCCGAGAGGATGAGGAACCATTCACAAGCACTCTTTGGGTGTGATCTGTTAACCAGTTACAGATCCACCTAACAATCATAGGTTCCAAACCACATTTTTCCAATTTGTCCGCCAGAATATTATGTGAAACCTTATCAAAAGCCTTACTGAAATCAAGATAAACTATGTCTACAGCATTCCCCTGATTCAGCAAGGTAGTAACGTTCTCAAAAAAAGGAGATAAGGTTAGTCTGATATGACTTGTTCTTGAGAAACCCATGCTGGCTGTTAGTAATCACAGCTGTCCTTTCTAAATGCTCAAGGACTGTCTGTTTGATGATTGGTTCTAAAAATTTCTCAAATATAGATGTCAAGCTGACAGGTCAGTAGTTACCTGGATCCTCCTTTTCTCCCTTCTTGACAATGGGGACAACATTTGTCCACCTCCAATCTTCTGGCACCTCACCTGTTCTTCAAGAATTCTCAAAAATAATGGACAGAGGCTCAGAGATGACACCCACAAATTCTTTTAGTACCCTTGGATGCAGTTCATCTAACCTTGAGCACTTAGTTGCATTTAAAGAAACTAGGTGTTATCAGAGTTCCTTGGCAGGGACAGTGTAGGCAGCTGCAGAAGGAAGGACAAGGCAGAAAAAATAACTTATGCAAACATGGTCTCTTTGCAGCAGGAAGGGATCTTTGCCTATCTTAATTGCAAAATAGATAGTTGGCTAACCTCTAAAAGCATCCAAATGGGACTCCATGAAAGAGCTACCTCACTTTACCTAACAGACTCCCCTGTCAGCTATTCTATTTCTTGGACACAACGCAACCATCTCCATGATGAGCCAAGAGGAAACAGATAGGGACCTCTTAGTGCTGCTTTGTTTGGAGATTCTCAGTACTTTTGCAAACCATTAGCTTCTTCATACACTATAAGACACTGCCTAATGGTTTATTATTTTTCCTGATTCCTCAGTATGCTACTCCATACATCAAACCAGACCAGGAAAATGATATCTGTAGAGTAGTCAGGCAAAATTTCAAGCAGGTGATTAATGTGCCTGGGAATCCCTCATCACTTTTGGATGAGTCACAAGTCACGTTTTATATAAAAAGGCCAGCTCCAAGATTAAACCTAAGTATGTGTCAACACCAAACCCAGAGGAAAGTATTTGTAAGTTCAACTGCACTTATGGCCCTAAAACCTTTGATAATTAATGGTACTTGGAAAAGAAAATTCCTCATTAATTATGGGAAATCACTCCTCTCAATACACACATACTATAAAATAATTAATCAAAGAGCTATCACCACAGATTTTTATTCTTCACTGATTTGGCCTTCACCAAGCTGCCAAAAGGAAGCCCAGCCCTCCAGCCCAGCTAAAGGTGACTTTCATTACAACCTTTCTAAAAGTTTCATTTCACAAGAGACCTAAACCCACAGAAATCATGTTAAGTAATGCAAGGCATGACTCTTCTGTTTTCCCTTGTACGTCTACAGTAAATAGTATTGGCCTGTATATATTCATGGTATTGATTTTTTTAATGATATGCACAGAAAAGTAATTCCCCAATGTTCACCCTGTCATTGTGACTAATCATTCCCCCCCCCTCTCTAGATTTTACACCTTGAGGAAACAGCTGTGTCAATGATGCTTTCCATTAAAGTGTCCAGCAGATGTCAAGAGGCACACATTAATGGCCAGATAAACCTTATAAATGGCAAGCGTGCAGCTTAAATACTAAATAAAAGCAATAATCAATAGCAAAAGCTGCAGGGGGATATAAATTTGCCTTGTTTTTAAATAATTTCCTGCAGTCATGTTAAGATGAAACTGCTGACTTTGAATCCCATCCCTCCCAAACTTTCCTACTGAAAACTTGTTTGTAGTGAATTTCAGAATTTCCTACAACTGGGACATTTTAATTATCTTCTAACGATAAAGAGGTTTGCAATGTTTTACGGATTGGTGAACAACCACATGTTTATGATTAACTCTATTTTAAACTTGTAGAGAATACACTGTGTACTACAGTAGAAATGGGGTGGACAACTGGTCATGGGTTCTATTGAAACTTTTGGTGGCTGTCTGAGTATAAAGGCAGTATAAGATTTTATTTGATGGTTAATCATCATTGTGAGTTTGATACAGTTATTGAAGAAAATAAAGACTCCTGCCAAGGATATCCAGTGTCTGTATTTCATTTATTCTTCAAGTAGATATGCTGAACCCCTGAGCAAACATCTTTAGACTTCCTTTGAATATGGGGATGACCAGACAAAGCCAAGCAAACCAACCAACAAAGGAAGTCTTCTGGACATCTGTACTGAGACACTAAGCAGTTTCCACTGCCTTATTTTACGTGCAAATATAACTTCCTTTAGAGAGGGTTTTATCTCATAAAGAATGAAGAATCCTCTTTTGGCTATGACTGTCTGAGAGAGCAGGATTTAGCTATTTCGCAGGATTTTCACCTTCAGAGGATGGTCCCTCCTTTATATTCTACTATTATATTCAGGTTATCTCATTTTTCTATCACAACAAACTTTGGAGGTAAGTGAGAGAGGTTGATGGGCCCAATTTCACGCTTCCTCTGTGATCTTCATGGTGCAAGCAGGGATTGAAACCCGGTACAAGTCTATCCACAGAACATTAGAGAACACTGAACATATGAAGTTGTGTTATAGTGAGTCATGATATTGTCTGCTCTGTCTGGCAGCAGTTCTCAGGGTCTCAGGCAGAGGTGCGTCACATCATAGATGAAGGGTCTGAGGCGGCTCCTGGGCCTAGTTTTGTTGATGGCTGAGCCAATCACTGTTGTTTCTTGGGAGCACCTTCCTTCAATTACATCTGGTTTGTAAGCTACCTCTTATTTGTACCCTGCTGATTCAGCCACACTGATTGATGCTACCGTAATCTCCAGACTGGACTACTGTAATGTGCTGTATGAGGCACTGCCTTTGAAGGCATCTCAGAAGCTTCAGTTGGTACAGACTGCAACAGCAAGAGTCCTGTCTTGTGTCAGCGACTTCAGTTTCATCTTAACATGACATCTTAACATGACATCAGTAACATAACATAACAAGACATTCATCTTAACATGACAGTGCTGTGTCAACTACACTGGTCACTTGTATGCTTCCATGCTCAATTAAAAGTGCTAGTTAGCAACCCCAAAGACCTTCACAGCATCTGATCCTCAAACTTCTCAAATCACACCTCCCTGTATACTTCCATGTACCAGAGGCATTCCTCAAATAGCCTTCTCCTGGAGGTACTCTCAGCTAGGATGGTCCACATCAAGCCATGCCGAGGGAAAAATGCCATTGGAACACGTCTGACCATACAGCTGAGCAAAACTCCCCATTGGCTACGAACGTGTGTGATTTAAAGATTATATGTTGTCCTCCCTTACCCCTTGAATCATTGTTAGTCCCGTGTGTATTTGAGTAACTGTAAATCGCTCAGACCAGCAAGCTCTGCTGGATTGAGAGATTAATAAATTGAAAGATGATTATGATGATGATGATTTGGCAACAGTCCAGTCAGAAGCATTATCTGTGTTAGGTCTATTGCTGTGGAATGGCCTACCAGAATAAGGCTCTACCAAACGGCAGCCTGAAAGCCTGTATAAGGAGGGAGGGACTACTTTGCAGGCTTGGAAGGAGAGAGACTGTTGGCGGAATTTCCTGCCCAAATGGGTATCGGGGATGGGAGGAGCTTTATGAATTTAATTGCTGTACCACCTCCCATCTGGGCAGTTCTTTTGGAATCGGTCGGCGAGATGGAGCGTCTCTCCGATATGGTTGCTTCAGGCTTAGAAGAGTCTTTGTTTTAAGGATTTTGAGGGTTTTTGTGGGAGGTGGATTCTGTGGGTGGCATTGAGTTAGAGTACTTGGTGGGAGAGAGTGGCACGGGGCGTAGAAGAGTCTTTGTTTTAAGGATTTTGAGGTTTTTTGTGGGAGGTGGATTCTGCGGGTGGCATTGAGTTAAAGTACTTGGTGGGAGAGAGTGGCATGGGGCGCGTTTTCCTCATGCCCTCCCTCAGGGGGTAGCTCACCCCCCCACTTATCAACCTGTTTCCTTCCTTCGCATATCTTATGAGGTCGGGTTTGTCTGCACTAATGGGCTCAGCAAGCCACGGGGTCTCAGGTCATTTTGCGTTTGGCAGTTTCGTGAGTGGGTTGGACATGGTTAAGTGGTGTGGTGGGCGCCATTTTGTTGCATGCCTCCTCATGCGAGATGGTGTCGGGAAAGGGAAAAGGGCCTGTTAAGGATGCACAGCAGACAGTGAAGGTTGCGGAGCCAGCTAATCTGGCTCAGTCTTCATTGAATGATGAGGAGACAGAGTTAGAGTGGCGTCTCATTTTAGAGCACCTGGAACCATTAGAAACCACGCGGGGAATTACGGTGGTGCAAGGGCGGTAGAGTTAACACGTTTGGCGTGTCAGTCCCATTCATCCCAATTCAATCAAACAGTTTTGGCACATCTCTCAGCTATAGGCTCAGCGTCCACCACTCCCCCCACGGGGGGTGAAGCCAGAGGGTTGGTTCAAGGGGCCATGGCCAGTGAGAGTTTGTCAACACAAGGTGCAAGCTGTGAGGTGGTACCGGTCGACGTGGCTGTTGCGGCCACAGAAAGTTCAGGTAAGACGGATGCTCCTGCTGGGGAAAATGCCTGGCCCTGGGGACCTGGGAATCCAGGAGGGGGTCAGGTGGACTCTGCTTCCGGTACCTCAGGGGGTAATCCAGTTGGTCCTCCCTTGGGCTCAGGTTCTCAGTGGGATTTATGCCCTCCTACTCCACCCAGGGTCTGGCCCTTTGGGATGGGGAATTCGGGCCCAAGTCAACAACCGCCTTGGGGGTAGGGCTATTGTCCACTACTCCCAGCCTCGATGAGCTCAGTGCCTTATAGTGTCATGCCACAGGGGGATGTGGGAATGCCCTTCAGGGATCACCTCACATTAGCGACCCAGGAAAAAATATTGAAGGGTGATTTTGTGGACGTGTTTTCCTTGTTATTCAGAGACATAGAGAAGAAACACAAGGATGATTTAGATGAAATGGACAAGGAGCGGCTTAAGCATCGCCACATTGATCGGACTTGGGCTAATTGGCTGCCAGGTTTTTTAATTTATGTGGGGGTGCGCACTCATCCCGCTAGGGCAGCCCCCTTCTTTCAATTTATCAACATCATATACAGGGCTTACACAGAGATTTCCAGGGGCACCTGTTTACAATACGATGAGGAGTGGCCACATAGCTCAAAGGTCCTCTGGGTCATCTGTAGCTCACCCCTTGAGGGGCCAGGGCATTCAGGTGCAATTACTTTGCTGGCAGTTTGCATCACAAGAAGTCTGTGGATGCAAGCCTTGTAAGTTTAAGCATGAGTGTCCCTTGTGCGGGGGATACCATGCCTTTACTGCTTGCTTGCGAGCAAAGCACAGACTGGGGAACAAGAGAGCAAGTGGAGGTAGCCTGTCTCCCCAGGGGTTGGGAAAAGGGTCCCAACCCTATAAACCTTATTCAGCTTAAACACTGGTTAGGCTTTTATCCTAATGTTGTAGATAGCTGATATTTGTTGGAGGGTTTTTCTATTGGTTTTAGGATTCCTTATGTAGGCACCAGAAGGGCTTTTATGGCCAATAACCTCAAGTCAGTGCAGGGCTTAGAGCAGGTGGTCAGGGACAAGATTAAGAAGATTAAGACAAGATTAAGAAGATTAAGAAGAAGATTAAGAAGGAGTGTGGTGAAAGGAGGGTCCTTGGTCGTTTTCCCTCACCCCCTGTGCCCATGCTTAGAGTTTCCCCCTTGGGAGTCATTCCCAAGAAAACACCGGGAGAATTTCGCCTGATACATCACTTGTCCTTTCCAAAGGGTGTCTTGGTCAACGACGCTATCCCGGAGCAGCTCTGTATGGTATACGTTGTTTGATCATGCAGTCCAGATCATTCATAAATGTGGTCTGGCTACTGAGATGACAAAATGTGACATCAAGTCAGCGTTTCAACTCTTACCAGTCCATCCTGGGGACTTTGACCTGTTGGGCTTTGCCTTTGAGGGTCAATTTTATGTGGACAGGGCTCTCCCCATAGGTTGCTCAATCTCATGCACCGGTTTTGAAAGATTTAGCAGTTTTCTTGAGTGGGTGCTGCAGACAAAGTCCGGACTTAAGGAGGTCATGCACTATCTTGATGATTTCTTATTCGTGGGACCAGCGGGGTCTGGGCAGTTTCAGCAATTGCTTTGAGCCTTTATGGAGTTAGCCGGTGAGCTCAGCGTCCTGCTGGTTCATGAGAAAACTGAAGGGCCGTCCTCCACATTAACTTTCTTGGGTATCAAGCTGGACACAGTACAGATGGATGACTTCTTGTCAAAGAAAAAGGCCTCCTTATTGGAGTTGCAGAAGCTCGTGGGTCATTTAAATTTTGCCTGTCGTGTAGTTGCCCCCAGGAGAGCTTTTTACGGGGCCACGTCTGGCCTCAAAAAGCCCCATCACAAGGTTAGGATTTCCTGTGGGATGAGGGAGGACTTGAGGGTCTGGCAGAATTTTCTGACCCAATTTAATGGAGTTTCCTTTTGGAGGGAGGACCTTTGTGTACAGGGTGGTCTGCAGGTTACATCTGATGCAGCAGGTTCCATCGGATTTAGGGTGTATTTTCAAGGGCATTGGTGTGCAGAGGAGTGGCCCGCAGACTGGCTACATGACGAAATCTGTAGGGATCTAACCTTAGAGTTTTTTTCTAATTCTGATGGCTTTATGGCTGTGAGGCAACCGCTTAGCTAACAGTTATGTTCACTTATGGTGTGACAACTTAGCAGTGGTGCAGGTCATCAACTCATTGACTTCCACTTCCCCCAAGGTCATGGGCCTTGTTTGTAGTTTCGCGTTACGTTGTTTGCAGTTGAATGTTCTTTTCTTTGCTAAACACGTGCCAGTAATGGGGTGGTGGATGCTCTGTCTTGCAAACAGATGGAGAGGTTTCGTCAACTTGCCCCAGAAGCAGATCTACATCTGAACAGGATGCCTCAGGATCTTTGGTTGATTGGCGGGTTGAAGCTGACAGGGCCATCGAGCTTGCACTAGCACCCAGCACCCAAAAAGCTTATGGCCACACAGTATGACAGTTTCGGGCATTTAGGGGGCAGTTAGGACTTCAGGATATTTGGCTGGTGCCCATCAATCATCTGCTACAGTTTTCTGTTATGTCAAAAGGTAAGGGTATTGCAGTAAAAACCATCAGGTCCCAGCTGGCCAGCATAGCTTTTCATAGTAGAGCAAGGGGTTTTCCTGAGTTCACAGCCAATTTTCAACTCAGGAAGATACTTGAGGGTTGAACCAGGGAGGCTAGCACTTGTAAGGACCTGTGACAGCCTTTTTCTCCTAGTGTGCTCAAGGGCCCTCGATGGACCTAGGCCCAGGTCTGTGACTCTGAGTTTGAGTGCCTTTTGTTTCACGCCATGGCCTTGATTGCTTTCTTTGGGGCCCTACGTGTTAGCAAGTTAGTTCAGCAGTCCAAACTCGATCCACAGAAGTGTGCGATCCAAATGGGGGATCTTTCCTTTGGCGAGGGAACGGTTTCTGTCCAGATCCAGTTGTCTAAGACCAACCAGAAGGAAAAAGGGAAGGAGGTGGTCCTGGGAGTTTGTTCTGAGGTTGACCTTTGCCCGGTGATGGCCTTGTGCCTTTATGTAGATCATTGAGGTAGGAAAGGTGGGGCCTTGTTCCAGCATAGGGATAGGACACCCTTGATGAAATACCAATTTTGGGTGGTCACTACAAGAGCACTACAGAAGTCAGGAGTCCATTTTGGTGCCCATTCTTTCCCAATAGGGGCCGCATCGACGGCGGTGGCCAAGGGGTACTCTGGCAAGGCCATTCAGAAGATAGGGCAGTGGCAGTCCTCTGCTTATAAGGGTTATGTTCAGCCTTTGTTGGCCCCCTAAGGGGAGTTCCTGTTTTACATTTTCTGTTATTTGTTGTTCTAGGTTCCTTAGATCCAGAGTGGAGGCTTTGGGTGCTCATCATGGAGCACAGTATGGTTTTTTGGGCTACCCACTATGCATTGATATCCGGTTGGGGGGCTCAGCTGGGCCTCAGCAATTGCGCCATAGTGGAGTGGCTAGGATGATGGGGCCTACGTTGGACCGGGCTTATGCTGCTTTTGTTTTGTGAATGGAAGGGTCCCCCTCCTGATATTGTTGTGATTCATCTTGGCGGTAATGGTTTAGGGTTGGTTAAGGGAAAATCTCTCATCCTGCAGGCGCAGGATGATATGCAGGAAATTGTTAACAGGTGGCCATCTGTCTGGCTGGTATGGTTGGCTATCTTGCCAAGACGGGTCTGGAAGTGGGCATGTGATCCCCATGCAATCGAGCAGGTGCTCAAAAAGGCAAATCGTGAGCTTGTGAATGCCATGCTGCGGAGCCGGGGTTTTGTCATCACCCATCCGGGCATAATCAAGGAATGTTTCCATCTTTATCAGGAAGATGGTGTCCACCTATCTGACTTGGGCAACAGAATATTCTTAGAGGATTTGTGGGAGGGGCTGCAGCAGATTGTTAGCATTGTGTGGGGTCAAGGGCCAAAGCAGAGGCTTGACCCTTTTTTGTGGTGGAAATCTGGCCTGTTTTTGTTCTGTTCAGGGGAACACCATGTGACAGATCCCTCCCTTTGCAGGGGGGTTGGCGCACCACACACAAACCATGCCTTGGGATGGCCCTTGGATGGGGACTGTGGGTGGCCTGTTAGGCCCTTTGACTTGGGCCTACCTTCATGCTCTGTGGCTGAAGATGGGTTCAAGCCGGGTTGCTGACATGTTTGTCGCCAGCAAAGGCCGTGTTATGGTTGGCCTGCACCGGGGCTATGGTGATTCACCCTTGTTGAGTCTGGAGAGGGATCATGGGATCCTCTGCCAGTTTTTGCGGCTCTTGTCAGTTACAGTTGTAGTTTTATTCTCGTTAAATAAAGGTGCCCTAGTTTAATCCATATACTTTTGTCAGTCTCTTTCTTCTGACTTAGTCTGTAATAGGTGTGGCAGGCACTTTCACTTTCTGCATTCAGGAAGGCATGCAAGGGTTTTGGAGATTTGTTGGTGGTTAAACTGTTTTAGCTGTATTAACCCTGTATGCCAACATTGAACTTTGTGTTTTAATTCAGTATTGGTTTTATGTATGGTTGGACACTTGTGATAAGGAGATAAGGCAGATCCAGGTGGTCAGTCGTGTTGGCTGAAGCCACGGAACAAATTTAGAGTCCAGTGGCACCTTTAAGACCAACAATGGTTTATTCAAGGTATACACATGAAAGCTCATACCTTGAATAAACCTTTGTTGGTCTTAAAGGTCCCACTGGAGATAAAGCAGAGTATATTTTAAATAAATAAATAACCTCCCACCTAAGCATTTTTTTAAAAATCTGGAGTTTGGAGCAATGTTCCCTCTCAGCTGCGGAGTCCTGTGAGCAAAAATTCTACTTTGTGAGCTACTGGCATTAAAGTTGTGAGCAAGCGATTTGTCTACTGCATAAATTAGTTTGCTCTGGAGCCATCCTTCCAAAGCTAAGACAAAAATGTGTGAGCCAGAAGCTAAAAAACTGTGAGCTAGCTCAGACTAACTGAGCTTAGAGGGAACATTGGTTGGGAGAGGTTGAACTTAGGATCTTGTGCATGCAAAGCAGATGGTCCTTACATTAAACTATGTTCCCTGACCTCACTAGTACACTGTTTTATGCACACTCCTGGTTGCTCCACACATGTTTCATTGGCATATTGTTCCTTTTCCTAATGAAGAAGTTTATACCCTTGGAGACCAAGTTCTCAGTCTAAAAATGCTTTTAATTAAACAAGGAAAAATATTAAGGGTGCTTCAACAAAAGTCCTTTTGCCAAATGCCAATCACTTATTCACTGCCAAGTCAAAGACTTTTATTTCAGGTGTTTCTTTGATCTACAATGGCACCTACAATATAGTGAATAATATTCTGTATACTTCAAAGGCAGAATGGAAAATGTCTGTGTCAAATTCAAAAGGAGAAAAAAGACGAAAAGAAAAAGGAATTATCTGTACAGGGGAGATGCATTACGAGTATCATTTATTAAAGGAACACATGTATATTCTTTTTTGTACAATGCTGACAGTAGTCAGAATGACAGTCATGTCCAACTTAGAAATATATGTCAAGAGAAAATGTAGAAAGAAGAATGAGACAAATGGTTTGCAAATTTAGAATGGTTTAGTTAGAATTTTCATGAGCAATGACAAAGGATGTTCTGACAAAGAACTCAGTTGTCTGTTTTCTATGGTCTACCATGGGTTAATTACAGGGATGGGACTGCGGCTCAGTGGCAGAGCTTCTGCCTTCCATGCAGAAAGTCCTAGATTCAACCCCCATCCTCTCCAGTTATTACAGATCAGGTTCTAGGTGGTATGAAAGACCTATTCCGAGAGTCACTGCCTATCAGAGTACACAATATTCCGAGAGTACACTGCCTATCAGAGTACACAATGGATAAAATGAGCTCACTTAACAGGTTCTAGGTGGTATGAAAGACCTATTCTGAGAGTCACTGCCTATCATAGTACACAATATTGACCTTGATGTATGGATAAAATGAGCTCACTTAGTATAAATCAATTTCATATGGTCCACATAAATAAATAACTCAAGAGATGGGCTGCTTGCTGAATGTAGGTCCCACCAATGACACCATTTTATTTATAACTTGTTTTAAGAAGGGAAGGGAAGGGATGGGTTTACGTGATAAAGAAAATTAAACATGGGTCCATGCCTACCAGTCTGGATTTTCTCAGTGTTCAAGTTGAGGCAATTTAAGTCCAGGGCAAAACAGCATCCAAATAACCTGTGGCAACAGCAGGCTGAAACTGGGCTGACCACTGAAGGGTGGTAATGTAATGCAGAATGGGGGGGCATGATTAAAATGAAGGTTGAATTCGATTTTAGTGCAGAATTGCTTGGAGGGTACAGTGGTGAATGTGGATCCAAAGGGGAGTGCAGAAATGGCCATAGTTTCCTCAGTGCATATTCCTACTAAGTGTGAATCCTGGGTCTGAGAAGGTTGATGATTATTAATGGAAACCACCATCATTTGGGGATTTTTCATGTGACCTGCTAGTGAGTTTTCCTTGCTGCACCAAGTAAAGTTTCTGTAAGGGGCTGTGGAAAACTTCACAAAATAAGGAGGAAATAAGACTGTGTCACTACCCTGTAGCAATGTGTTCTTGTTATCCTCATACCCTGTGGCAGAGTAAATCTCTAGGTTCATACACCAAAAGGGCAAAAGGGCAAAAGCTCCACAACTAATGGTGTTGATAAAGGCTTTATCAATATCGTTAGTTCTTTTGCCCTTTTAGAAAATTGGAAATTGATGCCTTGACTATTAATTGTGTTTAACATTTGGATATATTGCCATCTCCGTTGTTCTGAGAAAGACTGTCTGATGAAGATACCGAAACATGTGGTTTATCCGGAAACCCCCTTACACGAAAATAGTCACGTCTATGAACTCTGACTGTAAATGAAAATTGTTATTCTTATCTTTTTGTCTGGAAATTTTTATCTGGGTAAATGATTACTGGACCTTCCTTTATAGATTTGACCACATGGAGACTTTTCTATATAGTTGTTGAATGAGTAATACATGTAAAAGGACAAAAAGATTTTGCCTATTGTTGAGAAATGATAACAGTCCATGATATAAGATTTAACTAAGATTTAATTAAGTCTTTATTGGATATATTTTTAAGTATACTTGTAATTTGCTTTATACCTCTAGTTAAGTGTCAACTGTCACAGTATTTTTGCTTCACTTTGTTTATTGGACTACTGTGATTTCCCTTTATCATTGATATCTGTAAATCAAAATTACCAGGGCATCCTGAAAACCAGTTGGATACACTCTTTGGGGCCAGAGTTACTAGAGTTACTAGAGATAACTGTAATATACAATTATACTGGATTTCACAACCAAATCAGTCTCTACTCACCCAGAGGAATCATACAATCTAATATTTTTCCAAGGAACCTCTGATGCCCACTACAGATAAAATCTGATATTCAGTCTTGGCAATGATGCAAGTGCTTAGATTGATTTGCAGTGCTTAGGAGTGCATGCTTTCAGGTGCTCAGGAGACAGCAAGGCACTTAGAGATGCTTCTGTTAATACCTGTCTTATGTCTGAGAGCCTTAAAAGTGCACACTTCTGAGCCTCTGAGGCTCAATCCAGGCATTCAACCATCCATCTTGAAGGATCTGGATTGGAATTGTGTCCATCAGTGCCTGAAGACACTGCATTAAAAATGTGGGTGAGAAAGGGGAAGTGGGGGTCAGGGCTAGACCCTTCTCTCATCACTTCTAGGACAAATTCCCAGAAATGGAAAAGGACTGAAACATAAATGGTGCAGAGCAGTGGGAATCTGCTCATCCCTAACCCTAATCCTTGCAGAGAGGAGGCAAAACCACCTGTGCCTTGGTGGTGGTGGAAAGGGACATCCAATCACATGTGATTTATGGCAACCCCAGAGCGTTTCCAAGGAAGAGCCCTTCAGAGGTGGTTTCCTGTTGCCTGCCTCTGGGTAGCAACCCTAGACATCCCATCCAAGTACTAACCAAGGCTGACCATGCTTAGCTTCTGAGATCTGAAAAGATCAGGCTAGCCTGTGCTATCCAGGGCAGGGCATCTGTGCCTTGCAGAGAGAAAACCAGAGGGGAAAGTTGAGGAATAATTATTAAGCACCATACTTAAATAAGGAGAATCTGCAACTTGAAAAATGCCATCAGTTAAAAATACAATGAATATTTAGTGCACATACCTTCCTGAGAAAATGAAGTTTTTTTCTTTGAGTCTTAATTTCCCCTTTTATTTCCCAGGTCACAACTTTTTCCTCAGCTGGTGATGAGTGGCACCATTCTAGCCCATTGACTTAAACGGATTTAGGTAAAGGTAAAGGCCTCCCTTGCTTGAAAGCCAGTCGAATCTGACTCTGGGGGCGATGCTCATAATTTCCAAGCCGAAGAGCCAGTGCTGTTCGAAGACTTTTTCTGTGGTCATGTGGCCGGCATGACTAAACGCTGAGGCGAATGGAACAGTGTTATCTTCCCACTGAAGTGCTACCTGTTTATCTTCTTGCAATTCCTTGCTTTAGAACTGCTATGTTGGCAGGAGCTAGGGTCAGAGATTTGAGCTCGCTCTGTCCCATGGCACTCAGGTCTCGAACTGCCAACCTTCTGGTCTGCAGTTCAGCATCTTAACCTCTGAGCCACCACAGCCCTATTATTTACATTTAGAAGAGTATTTACATTTAGGAAAGTATAATTCTGCTTCTGGTTAATTCTGCTAGTTGAGTGTTAAACAGGATGGGGAGAACCTCCAACAAATGGAAGCAAATTTTATAAGCAGAAATATGCAACGATTTATTGGCTCTCTTAATGTCCATCATCAGGATTGCCCAATGAAGAAAATACTGGCCTTGAGCCAAAGAGCACCCGCTGAGGCATTAATTCACTTCAGGATAGTGGGTAAATAATTGTCTTTCAGATTTATTTCCCAGTTTGCCAAACATGAGTGACAATAATTTGCTTCATAGAGGTCTAGTGAGCATGGTTAACCAGACAGTGCCATCCTAAGAATAATGTCCTGGGAGTAAACCCTGTTGAATAAAATTGTACTTACTTCCAACTAAACCTGTTTAGGATTGCTCCTATATAACCGAGAAGTAAAAGGTTATCCGAATGATTAAGTATTCAAGGTAAACAAATGTTTTGGTGTAAATGGGTCTCTATCTTTTGTGCATTTGGGGGGAAAATAAGAAAAATAAAACAGGAAAATCAATTAGAAAATTATGTGAAATGTTGTAGGTGGTTGATATATATGTTTGGCACATGGTTGGACTTGAGGGTCTTCAGCTTGTATCTGGGCTCACATGATCTTGTATTTGTGACTCCTGCATGCAGTATCTTATTTATTTATTTATTACTTCAAAGACAGCCAGTTTGGTGTAGTGGTTAAGTGTGCGGACTCTAATCTGGGAGAACCGGGTTTGATTCCCCACGCCTCCACTTGCACCTGGCTGGATGACCTTGGGCAAGCCATAACTCTGGCACAGCTGTTCTTGAAAGAGCAGTTTGTGTCAGAGTTCTCTCAGCCCCACCCACCTCACAGGGTGTCTGTTGTGGGGAGGGGAAGGGAAAGGAGTTTGTAAGCCACTCTGAGACTCCAAGTGAAGGGCGGGGTATAAATCCAATCTCTTCTTCTTCTTCTACCCCACCTTCCCTGCCGAGGCAGGCTCAGGGTGGCTCACATAAAACCAGTAAAACAATATACATCTCAGTACAAAATACATAGTGAACAATTTAAAACCATTAATATATCGATGGCGGTACAATAAATAAAGTGTGAGTCTGTTCACATGAGGATTAGATGGACTGTGGACTGAGGTAGGGAGCATATTCAGAGAGAAAAACAGATTTTATTTTGAAAATGTATATGCCACTGTCCAGAGACCTACTCAATGTATGTGAGTGCAAGGCTCACTATACTGTGATATACACAGTGAATGTGCCTGGCAATGTGTATAAGATTAGCTCTAAATTCACAACAAGAATCAGATTTGCTTTGGCATGGTGAAAACCACTGACACCGCATGATAGTCTTCTTGACATATTTAGCTTGTCATGAGGGGATGCCTGCACAATATATTTCAAGCACCCTACACATGAATGAGATCTAAATCAACATGACACTACACAAGAACTTTCATCTTTTCCATTTTTGGTGCCTTCTAATCTATTGATGCTCACCCTAGGCCTTCACAACTGGATAGACTATAACTTCAAATGCAAGGTAAATAGAGAGACTGGAGAAAAGAGTATTGCTTTTATTGTCTGGCTTCTAACTCTCAAGGCAACTTTGAACAACTCAAACAACAGCAAGTTTCCTTCGTCTACATGCCATTGTTCTTGACATAAGAACATAAGAGATGCCAATGTTGGATCAGGCCAAAGGCCCATCCAGTCCAACACTCTGTATCACACAGTGGCCAGAAATACCAGTGCCATCAGGAGGTCCACCAGTGGGGCCAGGACATTAGAAGCCCTCCCACTGTTGACCCCCCCAAGCACCAAGATGACAGAGCATCACTTGCCCCAGAGTCCCTATCTATACCTTGTGGCTAATAGCCACTGATGGACCTCTGCTCCATATGCTTATCTAATTCCCTTTCGAAGCCGTCCATGCTTGTAGCTGCCACCTCTTCCTGTGGCAGTGAATTCCAAGTGTTAATCACTCTTTGGGTGAAGAAGTACTTCCTCTTATCCGTTCTAACCCGACCGCTCAGCAATTTCATGGAGTGAAATTCATCTGGTGTCTTTGCTTGTGAATGGAAGCATAACATGTCTAGCTGTCAGTTGAATAGGTCATCTCCATTCACTTCCATCTTTTTACTCTTTAGTTAAAATCGATTAAAAAAGAAATCTGAAACACTGGCAACTGGAGGGCAAGAACAATGCAGTATTTAATATCAACATCCTGATGTCTTGTTCTCAGGACAATTTACAAGCTCATCACTATTTTTGCAGATACCACTTTCAGACTTGTTCATGTGTCATAGAGTGCTGTATGCTGTCTAGAAAAAACAGAGCTTATGGGGAGAAACAGCAAAAAAGCCAAAGCCTTTTCATTGATTTGAGTGTTTTGTATTCTTTGGGGGGGGGAAGTCTTATGTAAACAAAATGGCCCCTGGCTGCATCTCAGTTAGTGGTTCATGCGGGCCTACCTTATACCTAAATGAAAATCTAAAAACTCGTCATGGCTAATATTTCATTACCTAAGCTGCCTGGTTTTCATTGACAATAAAATAAAAGGGTTATGATTACAGTATGATGAAAACAAATATCGAGAGTAATTCATTATCTTTAATCACTGGAAGAAAAAAACCTTTTATGACCTATACCGAAACCATAGTTTTCCTCCTAACATCAATATTACACAGGTACAGAGGCTTGAAATAGCAATCAATATTCATACAAAGGGGAAAGGCAATAAAAAAATTACTGAAATACACAAAGAGTAATTCTGTTAGAGCTGAAATAAATCTCTAAGATGTGCCTCTTGTTGCAAGGTCAACTCTCTTAGATCGAAGGACGTTGGCCAGATTGTGGGGTTACTTGACAGGGATGTCACTGGAGATGATTAAACATGTAAATGATTATTATATGAGTAAATGGTAAGCGTACAAAGGTTCAGTGAAGGCCAAGTAGTTAAGTAAAACAGCACATTCATTACTTGTGCAATTGTATTGAGGTGGGAGCTGCAGATAGCACAAGGAAGCAGTGTGAAAAGTCACATGCATATGGGCAATCTTAAAATTGCTTGCAAACATCACCAAAAGTAAATTTCTCCAGGAGCTGATGTAGCAATGGTAGCTACCAAAACAAGCTGTGATCTGGGATGTCAGTGGTTCAGCTCAAAGTCACAAACTCACTAAGTGGCCTTTGGCAACCAACTGTTTCTCAGTTTCAGTCCACTCATGTTCAATATGGCAGCAGCAATGGCTTGTGTCCAAGAAAACAAAAGCACAATTCTGATTTCCTCCATATTCCTCTCTCCCCTGCAGTTCCTTCTGACCCACAGAACAGTTATTACTGGGGTAAAAGATCCACAAGGCTGCAGTAAGGGAGAGAAAGGGGAGGGGGAAAGACCAGAACAAAATACATGCCTTTTCTGTTAGCAGTTTATTGGATACAAGCCAGTAACTCCACCCAGGGGTCATTTCATAGAAAAAGAGCTGCAGGAGCTCATTAGCATAACTTATTAGCATATGCCACACACCCTGACATGCACCAACCCCTCTGACAGGCAGAAGCAACTGGGATCCATTCTTTCCCCGCTCTCCCTTCCCTTCACCTCCATGTCGGGCGAAGTAAAAGG
>NW_015176024.1:71792-75745 GCF_001447785.1 Gekko japonicus | reverse complement strand
CTGCCGCTGAGAACAGCGGCGGCAACCATAACTTTTTAAGGAGCCCCGAAGGAGAGCTGGGGGAGCCAGAATGACCTCTTGCGTGAGAGGTGGAATTTGCCCCTACAGGTCCAAGGCCACCACCCCGGGGCTCAGGGAGGTGGGAAACATTTCGTCACTCCCCCACCATGTCCCAAGTGACGGCTGGTGGGAGCAGGGGGCGGGCTTATGTGCCCTCCCCCTGGGCTCCTGACTGGTGGAGTGGTGCTCCGGTGCGCTCTGGCAGGAACCGAGGCCTTATTCCACCCTAATTTACAATGCTGTTGTTAGGATTAGTATGATCTTGCACGTGAAGCACTTCGAATACTGAAAGAATCATACAGCTTCTAAAGTATTCTTAAATATTTTGATTTGAGAGTCTATCTTCCTACCGGCAGGAACCGAGGCCTTATTCCACCCTAATTTACAATGCTGTTGTTAGGATTAGTATGATCTTGCACGTGAAGCACTTCGAATACTGAAAGAATCATACAGCTTCTAAAGTATTCAGTATCATTTCTTAAATATTTTGATTTGAGAGTCTATCTTCCTACTATACCTATCCTTTAAGATCACTGGGCTTAGTTTCCCCGGAAAGCAAATTGGGAACAGGCTTATTGGTGATGACATCAGCAGCAGGTGCCTTGTCAAGGATGCCTTAATCCCTGCAGAGGCATTCACCACTGTGACCGGAGCCCCCTGGTCTTCAGTAAATAACATAAACCACGTGGGTCACGCTCATGGCATGAAAAATGCAGCAGGGAACAAGGCCTGTCACCTTGTAATGAGACTGTCACCAATGCTATCACCTTGTACTGAGACAAGGGTTATGATCCATATTCACATGAGACTAGAGACTGATTTGTTCAAGTCATCTGGAGAACAACAGGGAAATTAATATGTTTGTACCAGATTATCTCTGGAGTGGATTGGAGATGGGGTAGGAATCACCCCTATGGAGGTGCCAGTGGAAGGTGCCTGCCAACATGAATCTTTCCCATCTCCCCTTCTCCCAACATCCTTTGAGATCTCTGAAAAGCTGGTGCTGGAAACAGCATGGACAAACAGCCAAGTGGCTCCTCAGGCTGCAGTGAAGGGAAGCTGGGCAAAATCTGCCCAACCTTGCTCTCAGACAACTAGAACAGCTTCTGGTGCCAGTTGTGGAAGAGGAAGATGGGTGCAGTTCTTCCTTCCCACTGCAGCCCCTTTGGCCATGTGGCTTTCTGTGCATGGAGATCTTACAACCTCCAGCACCCACTTGCAGAGAGAAGGGAGGAGCAGAAGAGAGCGGCATCCATTCTTGTGTTCATCTTTATTGCATCCCTCCCAATTTGTACAAAGAAACAAGGTCCTTTAAGTATTCTCTAAACACGGTGTCTCAGGCAGAGACTAGGGAGGCTCTCCAAAGGCAGCCATAGGGCTGACAGGTCTGGGTTGGAAAATACCTGGGGATTTTGGGGGGAGGTTTGGGGAGGGGCATATACTGCAGAACTTGACAACCTCTACCAGAAGATTAGCACTGCCATTAATGCAGCTATAAAAAAAATCTCCAGGCAGCCCAGTAAAAGAGGATTCTAGAAGTCATGAGCAAAAGGACTCTCTTCATGAGTTCCTGGTATTGTCACCGACTCATAGGTTATATAGGTGCCATATATCAAATTGACTATTTATACCATCTACAAGAGCCTGATGAGGGCAATCCTCATGATTTACTTCATTTGTCTTAGTGTGCCTCTGATAGTCTCTCTAAACCTCATGCTGTCCTTCCAAACAGAAAAGATGACTAGTCTGCAGTAGACATAATTAATGCATCCAGGAAAGATGGTTAAACAAATTTGTCTCTCTGTGTGAAAAAGATTTGTTAATGCTTTATACTCCAATATGATAATGGAACAGAAGCAGAAAGCAGGGGGTAGAAATAGAATGTTTGTCACATTTGCACATTTGCTGCATTTTTTACTTAAGTGTTTATTTGTTTCGAGGTGTAGACTACCATCTCATGAAAGCCAAAGGTAGATAACAACAGTTTCGCATGAGCCACATGAAGCTGAGCTGTCAGACCACTGGTCTATGAAGGTCAGCATTGTCTACTCTGGCTGGCAGCAGATCTCCAGGCAGAAATTTTTCCCCATCACGCGTACTACCTGATCCTTTCAACTGGAGATGCCAGAGACTGAACCTGTGACCTTCGGCATGCAAAGCAGATGCTATATCACTGAGCCCCACTCCAAAATGATATTAATGGTCTGTGTCATTTGAAAGGTTCCAAGAACAAATGACAAAAATGGCTGTCAGATACAGTAGATCATTGCCATTTCCAGGCTTCTGCATTATTGCTGGCTTCTCAGAACTGTGTCTACACTGGGAGGAAATGTGTGCACCAGGTGAGTTGCATGGAGCCCATGTTATGTGCCTGCCAGGTGACTTGCATGCCAGTGCCTGGTTGCAGCATTGTGACTTGCACAAGCCAGGGAACTGAGGTGGCCACCACTCTGCAAGTCACTCTGCAATGCCACAGCCAAGCTGGGCACCCTGTGAGACTTGCCCATCCTGTGCTTCCCTCCATTTGGGGGTGGGTCAGCATTCACAGATGTTGCTATTAGAAGTGATCAGAGGAATGGAACTCCCTTGAATAATCTACTGTATGAGGAAGATGGGGACAGAAAAAAAAACACCAGAATTTATATAGGCGCACGTTCCGTGCTCGCTTCCGGCTTCCGGCTCCGTCCAGCAAGGTGAGTTGCACGGAGCAGGGGGCCCAGCTTGGCTGTGGCATCGCAGAGTGACTTGCATAGTGGTGGCCACCTCACCTACCTGGCCTGTGTAACTCACAATGCTGCAACCAAGCACTGGCATGCAAGTCACCTGGCAGGCACATAACATGGGCTCCATGCAACTCGCCTTGCTGGACGGAGCCGGAAGCCGGAAGCGAGCACGGAACGTGCGCCTATGCGGTCCTGCCGAAGCCGTCCAAAGGGAGACACCGGAGACTGCCATCTAAAGAAACATCAGAGACTGCCGAAGAAAAAACGCCGAGCCAGAACAACAACAACAAGGAGCCACCACCTGGGTGCCAGTAGGCTACCCCTCCCCAGAAAACATGTGGCCCAAGTTAGGTCTCAACATTCTTAGAACGCATCATGTAAACCGCCCAGAGACCCTCTGGGGTTAGGGCGGTATAATAAGTCTAAAGTATAAAGTATAAATAAATAAATATAATAGTATATCTGGCAATTAAATAGATAAGTACCAGACATAAATGCAGTGTTTTTGCAAGCGATATACAAATATGCCATTTTCCATTTCTTTTTGATTTTCTGTATTTTCATTCTGTCTGTTTTCTGTATTAGTTGTTTCCCATTATGTTCATTTCTTTTCCACCGTTTTCATGTCACGTATGAGGAAAAGCAGGTATACATTTCAGCATCCATTTTAATATTAAATGTAATTGTGTTCAATGAAAGATGGCTGTAATTTCCTGAGCAAAAAGGTGCCAACTTGAAGATTTAGGTAAGCACATTATTTTGAGTCGCCTTGGGTGGGCCCACTATATTACAAACTTTTGGTTCCCAAATCTGATAACATCCCAGGTCTTTGCTTCCTTCCTTCTTCAGTCTTTGCCCTGCAAGGTAGGTGGTGTGGCAGTCAGTTCATATAACCACAACCAGTTCATATAACCACAGTTCAAACTACACAACCTTGTGGACAAACGTTAGCTGTATTAAGTTCATGTGGTGAAAAGTCATTCTTCTTCTAAAGGGTATGTTAAGGTATTGAAGGTGTTTTAGACCCACTGTCATAATGTATGGGAGGGATGCTTTGGCGAGCAAATATATTTGATACTAGGGGAAGGTGCAACTTGTTCCCCATTTTCCAGCATAATACAATTTCAATACCATCCAAAAACATGAAGAAAGAATTTTCAGTTAATTCTC
>NW_015176024.1:64906-68623 GCF_001447785.1 Gekko japonicus | reverse complement strand
AGGTTTAATGAATAAATGTTGTCTTTACTAAGTAGTTCTCAAGCACACGAAAACAGATACATTCACAGATTCGCTCAAGCTCCTTTAGTTCACAGCAGATACAGAAAGCAAATAGTATTGAAAATAATAACTTCAACAAACAATGGGGTAACACAGAAGGATAGCGATTATACTTATCTGAGTTCCAGTTGAGAAGAAATCTCCTCAATTGCGAGAATGGGGACAAAAGTAAATTTAGGGACTCTATAAACACACGGAATGGTCCTGCCAGACACGTGCGGGTTCTCTGGTCGCGACTCCAGAGAACGCCTCAAGAATCACCTGCAGTACACTTAAGTTGCAAAGGTGAAAGTATTAGGGAAGGTGGGTTAACCAGAGAAACAAAGGCTGTGTTTCTCTTTTTAAAACCTAGTTTTGGGGGTTTAACTTTAGGGACTCTATAAACACACGGAATGGTCCTGCCAGACACGTGCGGGTTCTTTGGTCGCGACTCCAGAGAACGCCTCAAGAATCACCTGCAGTACACTTAAGTTGCAAAGGTGAAAGTATTAGGGAAGGTGGGTTAACCAGAGAAACAAAGGCTGTGTTTCTCTTTTTAAAACCTAGTTTTGGGGGTTGGCTTAAGGCAAATCTATACCTAAAATCCATCCCCTTCTCTATGTCTATAGGTCTGACGGGTTGTGACGTTCTACCTATATGGGAGTGGGGCACTATTCAAATTCTAGCCTAACTTCAAAGGAGAGCCATGTGGCAAGGTGTCAAAGTTGTATTCCCATGGCAACCTTTGACTTGCAGAGATGCCTGGTCCATGAAGGCAATAACGGATGTTGTTCTTTGTGATGCCAAACCAGATAGAGAGGGTTACATGTTGTCCCAAAGATCTATAATGGTGGGAAACCTGTTGTTCTTCCAAGTTCCCAAGCTGAGCTTAATGGCGATTGTCTTCTCTGTCCCAAGGCACGCTGGGAAGGTGCGGGTATGCACGTGTTTATTAGCATAGGCAGCACAAGCCCTGCTCATCCAGATGCAGGCATGAGGTGCAAAGCAAGCAATTCAAGACACAGCAATTCCCTTATCCCACATGCAGAAATGCAAAGACATTTTACAGAAATACAGCATCATCATAGCTCAGATAATACATATAAAAGCACACATGGTAACAGAGTTGGGTTGGAGTTCTCCTGATCCAGCTTGCCTTTTCCACTGCCACACTGCAGCTGTGGCAAACTTTCACCCCCAAGTAATGCAGGGCACAATTTGGATTGGGCCATGGTGAGGGAGGGGGGAGAAAGGGCTTCAGCTATAACTCTGTTATCTGAAGATTTTGTAACTGAACGTTGCCTAGTCCCTGTTCACAATCTATCACATTGTCCCAACAGCCTGTCTCATTTGCTGCTAATCAGTTTTAGTAAAGTGTACATTTTCAGTATCTGGGTTTCGTTGTTGTTGTTTTTCCAGATGCCCTTTACGCATCCTGTGAACAACAAATAAAATCAAATTGATAAATTTGCTTTTTGATTTTTGTCTCCTGCTGTGTTTTAATATTTGTCCTAACAGGGCAATATGAGGCAGAATGGTTTAAACACCCACAGGTTTGAGATACATAGAGAATATTCTGTTGCAAAAGCTGGCGCTTTGCTAATCATATTTCAAAGCTCCAGAGACACTCCTTGCTCTGTGACTGTCAATTGGGCATTGGCATCTGGAATTTTTTTGCGCTAAGTGAACAAAAACATTAGCAATTTGATTAGTGGAAACCTGACTGTGCTCCTTAAATATTACAGTATGCTAAAACTTGGTACTGCACAGAACAAATAGATGGAGCAGGTGCAAGACAGCGTCTGATCTGGGAGGCTGCCAGCTGATCAATTCCACCAAGGGTTGATTATCTAACCAGAAACACATTTTGTTGATACTTAGACTTCGTCCCCCAAGAATAACTTCTGCCAATGCTGGAAACCTTTCAACAAATGGGATACTCATAACTGGATGCTATTCCAGGTGAAGGCAATTGTTTCCCAGGAATGCTTTCCCTTACATGTAGCTTATCTGCAAATGCATATTACCTGCCTTTATGCCAACTAAAAAATACCAGAAGTGGGACAAAGGACTGTAAAGAAAGGATGGAATGTTGTGTACAGGATGACATTAAAATAGCATTTGGAAAGCATGGGCTAAATGCATTTTGAGATGATATCCCCAAAGGTTGTTTTCTTTTTCTTTTATTGCTGTGATTCCCCAATCACAAGAAGCTATATAAACTACAGTGATGTCACAAAGTGGAACACTTTCCAGTGTGGGCATGATGAAGCTGCCTTGAGTTGGGTCACACAATTGTTCAGCCTTGACTGGCAGAGGGGCTTCCAGACCTAGAGGCACCATATCTTACCAAGCCTACTGCAAGGGATTCTTTTAACTAGAAATGATTGGGATTGTATCTTGGAATGAGCTCCACTTCTGAGCTATGACCTCTCCCCATCACACTGATGTAATGACTTGTAAACATATCTTAGGTTGTGGTCACATGGGCAGGAAACTGCGGGGGGGGGGGAACATGGCTGTTAGCCCCGGGGCTAAAAACCGCACAGTTGCTCAATCAGACCTACCTATCGAGGTCCCGTGGATGTCCCGTGGTAGGGGGGAGATCTTAGTGATTCAGATCATCAGTCCACAGCATCAAGCAGAAGTCTTTCCCCACCTCAGATCATTTAAATGAAGGACGTCTTTGCTTTCACAGTCTCTGGACTTCTTACCCAAGACTGAAAGATAAAGCAAGTTTTTTGAAATACTAACTACCTCTGACCATGAACTAGAGTTTGTTTGCTTTACTTTTTCATACAAGAGGGAGCACAGGCAGCATTTCCTAACACCCATCTACTCCATATGGCCAATATCTGGAATCTTCTCCATTTGACATCTTAAATACATTATATCCCTCCTGTGGGCACATGTGCACAGCTTCAATGCTCTGATGCATTGTGTGGCAGTAACACATGATGGGCTTTGTTAGGAGGGTATCTGCTTTCAGGAAACTATGTAAGGCAGAACTTTTCAGTTGATGTTTAAACTTATGTGGAGGGAATGGTAGCTTTTATGGTTGGAAATGCTGGTGACCATAGTGATAGTTTTAGTAGTTTCATGTTTGCTCCAGAAACTTACCAAATGAAGACAGAAGACAACAATATGGGTTTAAACTATTTTACTCAAAACAGTTGATCTATGTTGTATTGAACATACTATAATATTTCAAAGGGAGTGGGCCACGCTCGGCAAACTGACCATGACTGTCTTTGTTGGGAACCCTGACTCCAAACCCGGCCAGCATCTTATGCTGCCTGCACATAATGTGCTGAGAGGTGCTCAGCCCCAGCCCTTCCCTCTGATATTCCACCAGGCCACTACCAGGTTCAGGAAGACATTGCCTAACACAAAGGGTACTCCTTCTCAAGCTCCATCCTGCTGCAAGGCCAGTGATGTGCTGTTCAGGACACACCTTCCATCACTCCCAATGTCTCAGGGGGCTCAGTTAGAGAGCCAGTTTGGGGTAGTGGTTAAGTGTGCGGACTCTAATCTGGGAGAACCGGGTTTGAATCCCCACTCCTCCACTTGCACCTGCTGATGTGACCTTGGGTCAGTCACAAGCTCTGGCACAGCTGTCCTTGAAAAAGAGCAGTTTGTGTCAGAGTTCTCAGCCCCACCCACCTCACAGGGTGTCTG
>NW_015176024.1:63556-64819 GCF_001447785.1 Gekko japonicus | reverse complement strand
TTCTTCTTCTTCTTCTTCTTCTTCTTCTTCTTCTTCTTCTTCTTCTTCTTCTTCTTCTTCTTCTTCTTCTTCTTCTTCTTCTTCTTCTTCTCCTTCTCCTTCTCCTTCTCCTTCTCCTTCTCCTTCTCCTTCTCCTTCTCCTTCTCCTTCTCCTTCTCCTTCTTCTCCTCTGATCTTCCCCATTGTATATAGGTTTGCAAGGGTTACATGCCAATAAAGGTAACTGGACTGGATCTTCCCCATGTATCATGAGCAGCTGGCAAGATAGCATAATTTGCTGAGGATACAGAATTTAGGCAACCAAACTTAAAAGGAGAAAGATGAACTGCTAGGTAGGAATCATTGCCTTGCATGACAAACACAGGAGGTTTGTCATGCAAGGCAATGAGTCCCACATAGCCACTACATTGTGATAGTAGCAAATGCATCAGTTTGCACTAGTGATATGAACTTCAAGCTGAAGAAGTGACTCGTGTAAATTGCAGGCAAGTTGTGTCAGATGCCATGAAAAACAACAGCAGCTCTGAGGGAAATCATGCCCCAGTGAAAACCAGAACATTGCATATTAAAATATTGTTCAGATACTCACAAGAGGCCAAGAGTAGGACTACCTGATGCATGCTCAAGCCAATAGCTTTTATAGCTCTCAGGGTAGTAGCAAGATGAGTATCAAAATGAGTTGACTGGGTGGAAACATTTCTTGCACTTTGTAGTAATGAAAAAACAAAACAAAAATGGCTAGTTATTTTACTTTATAAGCATTACATGTCCAGCTATAGGAAGTCTGTAGATTGTGCTTCCTTTATGCTTAATAAGACACTGTTTTCTTGGATTTACAGCCTAAATAAGGTGGTAATATTGAAACCCTAAGCACAGTTTCCTGGGGGTAATCCTCCCCACTGAATAGCCTAGAGTAGGATTCTGAGGAGACTGGAGTAGACTGCTAGTGATAAATCTTTCTTTACGGATTCAAAATTTGTTAAACAGGAAGTGGAAAGCAGGGGAAAAAGGACAGCTCGTGTGATTGAGGAAAATATCAGTAGGGTCTCACAAGGGTCAGTGCTATTTAATATGCTCATAAATGATCTGGAAATGGGGGCGGTTAGTGTAGTGGACAAGTCTGAGGGTATCAAATTATTCATAATGATGAAAACCATCTCTCTACATGGGTGAGCATGACAATAATATGGCAAATGAACTATGATATAGGTAACAAACACTGGGAAAAAATTACTAAATTTAAATATATGCTGATAATGTCTG
>NW_015176024.1:46643-63538 GCF_001447785.1 Gekko japonicus | reverse complement strand
AGAGATGCTGGGGTTGTAGTGGACCGTCTGATGAAAACACAGCAGGTGGCAAAGGTTAAAAAAAGACAAACTTCATGCAAGGGATTATTAGGAAAGGGACTGAAAATAAAAATTGGCCAGTATCATTATGTTCTTATACATGGTGCAGTCTCATTTGAAAGTGTGCAGTTCTGGTTACTGCTGTCTCTAACACACTATTATAAAGCTGGGAAACTGGAGAAGAGGGCAATCCAGATGATTAGGGGACTGGAGCACCTTTTCTAAGAGGAAAGGCTGAAGTTTCTGGGACTTTTCAATTTGGGGGGGGGAAGGTAACTAAGAGGGAAGCATGCCAGAGGTTTATGAAATTATACATGGGATGGTCTTTAAAGCCCTACATGGCCAGGGTCCGATATACCTGAGGGACCGCATTTCCCCACATATGCCCCAAAGAGCACTTCGGTCGGGGTCACAACACCGGCTGGTGACCCCGGGCCCTAAGGAGGCCAGGCTTGCGGCAACGAGGGCCAGGTCCTTTTCAGTGGCGGCTCCTATCTGGTGGAATGAGCTCCCAGAGGAGATCAGGGCCCTGTGGGACCTTTTGCAGTTCCACAGGTCCTGTAAGATGGAGCTCTTCCACCAGGCTTTCGAGTAGGAGCTGCCACTGCCACTACCACCACCGCTCCACTATAGAGCGACACCGCCGGAGGGCCGAGTAACTTCTATCTACGGCCCTGGCCCTCCCCCTTCTGGTATGCAAGATGTTTTGGATCTTTCTATTCTTGCATCCTGATTGTACTGAATTTTAACTGTTTTATCTTTTTATACTGTATGCACTTTGTGCCTTGTTGTAAGCCGCCCTGAGCCCACTCGCAGGGAGGGTGGGGTATAAATATAATGAAATAAATAAAATAAAAAGATGCAGAAACTGAGGAGAGAGAGAAAGACACCCCCCCTCCTCCATGAACCTGAAGAACTTTATGGGCAGTAGGATCAGGACAGACCAAAAGAAATTGTTATTTAATCAGTGAGTAATTACATTTCAGAAGTCATTGGCACTGGATGTAGTGATGGCCATGAGATGGTTGTAAGAGGATAGCAGAGATATTTATACAGGTGTTATGCCAACTTCTCCAGGAAATTCCTGGAAGTAGCCATTGAAGCAGTAAAGCTCTGGAGGCAACATTAAGATGTGTCTCTGGCCTCTATACCCTGTTCGTTATCCCTTCAGGGTAACTGAATAGCCACTGTGTGAAACAGGATGTTGGTCTATATGGACTACTAGTCTGAACCAGCAGGTCTCATCTACGTAAGTTCTTATTTTCAAGGCTGTGGTAAAGTATAGGGTTTTCTGTAGTTGATAACGGCACTTTTATATGACCCATATCTGAAACAAATGGAACTGGAAATCCTGATGCTCCTATACTTTCAGAGCCAGCATAATCCGCACATTGTTAACCCTTTCCATATAATCCAAACACTATCAGAACAATGAGGAAGGGGACGTCCACACCCCTACTGTAATAATACTGGATTACCAATAACAACAAATAAAACACCAATGGATTCCTGCAGAACAACAGTTCTTAATGATTCAGTCAAGGGTAAAATTAAGTCCTCAGCAAATGTCGTTTATCACTAGTGGAACTCAGTGAATGTTCCCTGTTTCATTTCCTTTTATATTCATTTGCATTTTTGTCAGCCCTTTTGATTGTCCACTTTTTGTCATTGGTTTTATTGATTTGTTTCTACTTATGTGTACCATGTACACATGCAGTACTATCTTTAGTATTCAGTTTATGTGGTATTGATACATGGCATTTAAGTCATTTACAGAGCCATCTTCACCAAAGTTGTGCCCTTCTATGTTCCACTGAGGTCAATAGGCTTAGAGGGATGTGAATCTGTTTTTGAGTGGACAGTTATACTACGATTTACTGATAAAGTACAATGCTTATTACTTGATGTAAAGACATAAGAATGACAGAAAGATAAAGAATTAAGGAACCATTTTGTGCAAAGGAGAAACAAAATCAAAACGGAGATTGGGGGGGGGGTTGTCAAAGCTGTATAGGTAAGGAGTTTGAAATCTTCCCTAATTGCTAGCAACCACACTAGATGCCTGCAGTAGGATGTCCCCTTACATAAAATCCACATAACTATTAGTTAAACAGTGCCATCCTAAGCAGAGTTATACTATTTGGCTTCAAGTGTGTAACACTGTTTAGGATTGTACCATGAGATAGCAAGTGAGGACCATTAAAAGTGATGGCAACACTGTAGTTGGCATAAGTGAGATATGCTTCACCCCCTAATGTAAAATGAGATCAATAAGAAAAAAAGACAAAGTAAGGGGGAGGGGGGGGATCAATACTTTCAAAGAAACCATATCCTGGCGTCTGTCCGGAAACTGCCCATGAAAGTCCCCAGTAATCTGGACAGGTAAAACAGCAGGTCTCTTGAATGGCTGCCATGCTTTGTTTGTCTCCTTTTTTCCCTGGTCATTTTCTTTTAACATGAGAAAAAAATAGGAGTAGTCAATATTCTTCACTGCAATTTAAAGCCATAGTGTGAAGGAATACTTTGAAGGTGAAGCCCTCCTCCTGTTATTTCTCAAGGTACAAAGGAGCCACACAGTATTAACTGAAATCTTTATGACCACTTTCAAGTGGCATGAAAGAAACTGAGTTGGTAAAAAAAATATTTAGGACAACAATGTTGAGTTGGTTGGTTGGCAAGATTAATCCATTGAAATGATAAAGCGGTATCTTTGATGAATCGAACAGCAAACTTTTAGAATATTTTAAGGTACAATTATTTGTGAAACCCACAGATAACAGGTGACATTTTTTAAAAATTCTCCTTCTGCAACAAGTGTGTGCATCGTATAAAAATGAATATTTTCTGCCTTTAGACTTATTGTTTTATTCTTATTTAATTTTATGCAGAAAATTGGTTAATCAATGAAAACACAGACAATTAATTAATATTTCTTTAATCGTGTAGTATCCCTGATATAAACATCTGGGTAGGAAGATGGATTAATAGACAGGCAGGAATGTATACTGCGTATGGAACATGCTATGAACTATGTTCTAAGATAGGCTGTTGTCCTTGGTATAACTGGTATCTGTATATCCTGTAATTGTGTGATTTTAAATGTTTTAATATTTCTTTAATCGTGTAGTATCCCTGATATAAACATCTGGGTAGGAAGATGGATTAATAGACAGGCAGGAATGTATACTGCGTATGGAACATGCTATGAACTATGTTCTAAGATAGGCTGTTGTCCTTGGTATAACTGGTATCCTGTAATTGTGTGATTTTAAATGTTTCCTTGGGAGGATATCAGAATGCCTTGTACGTCTAGAAGATTGCTTCACTAATTGAAAACTTTGGTTCACTAGCTGAGAATAGTGAACTAGCTGAAAACAGTGGCTAAGGCATGAACTAAAATTTGTGACAAATTGGCTGGTTTGTGGTGGCACTTTCACAAACTTTTAGCACTGTTTGTAGTAGTTCATGGCAGTTCAGACTGGTGCCAATCAATAAAATTGTTTACAAAACTCCAAGGAAACAGGGAGCTGGCATTCTCCAGCCTTGAAAACATCAATAGGAGCCCTGCAAAGCTTAACAGGCACTCTCAGCTGCCAATCACAGAGTTCCCAACCTGCTCTATGGGTACAGAATGCTATATATTCACTCAGCTCTGCTCCCACCCTTTCCTGTGTTAACTGGTAAGAGAGAGAGACAGGGCTTCTTAAAAGCAGAACAGATTCATAGCTTTCTGCTTGTGATCTGTTCTCTGCTGCTGGGGTTTGGGTGTAGGTGAACTCAGTGCTCTGAGCCACCAGTCTGTCTACTCACCCCAACCACAGGGGCTTAAGCTGGTGGGTGCCTTGGACAAGAGCCCACATTTAAATATCCTCCCAGGGCTTGGGTGTCAGCAGTGGTCTAAGGGCTCTGAGCCACCCAGTCTTTCTGCTCACACTGAGCACAGGGGCTTAGCTGATGGGTGCCTAGGACAAGGGCTCAAAATTATACCCACCCCTCCTGATTGTAAAGATCATGTGGGTAAAAGTGGGTGGAAGGGGCACTCATCATGTTGGGAAGAAGCCCTCCTGGTGCACTGGAGACTCCTCTTCCTAGGCACCAAAACTAGCCTGCCACCCCCCCAGAGCCCCACCTCAGCAAGGCACACCAGGGGTCTCGGAGTCTCCTTCCCCTGATCCATCCATGGGGCACTCCCAAGAGGCAAAAGTTTTTAACACTGCCCAGAGACCAGCAGTTGCTAAGAGTCTTTGTGGAGGACTCTGACAGCTGTGGTTCGGGGGGGGGGGGAAGCAACCTCCCCTTCCACATTCCAACTTCTAACTCCTGCTGCTGTAGGTACACCCACCTCTGGTGCCTCCTAGCCCAGCACCAGAAAGCAGCTGTGCCTAATTCCCCTGCTCCAAGCATCAGGCCCCATTTGCAGGCTACCCTGTGGAAACATTTTCACATTCCCTCCAATGACCCCTGTGGGGTGGAGTACCAGGTGTGCCACACCCATGTCTGTAGGGGCACAAACCCTCAACACCTGTCTTCCTCTGTTCTCTGCAGGCAAAGAGTGTACCCCACTTTGTTGCCACCAGAGGAAGCACTGGTGCACAGTGGAAGGAGGAAAAGGCTCACTCCCTCTCAGCAGGGACAAGGAGAGGTGGAGCAGGAGGCCCCTCCGAGATAGGCTCCCCATGCTCTGGGTGCTGTGGTTGGGACCCTGAGGCAGGCCACCCTCCAAGAGGTCATGCCGCAAGAGATTCCGGCAGTGTCAGCCAAGAGGGCAAGGGGGAGGGCTCAGGAAGCAGTCACTTACATTATTGTTGAGATTATTGTGATGGATGGCAAGGACATAGCCTTTTGCCAGCTGCTGCAGCACCTGGTTCCCTGGTACTTCATCTCTTCACAGAGGATCATGAGCTGGTGAGCCTTGCCCACCATATACCACTCTGTAGTGATGATGCTCAAGGCCAAGCTCTCCAGAGCGCATGGCTGAAGTGCCTATTTTGCTGCAGACCTCTGGAGCAGCAGACAGCATGGCTACCTCTCCTTCACCACCCACTGGTGGCAACTGGAGAACCTCACTGTCTAGACTGTTGGGCTCAGGCCCCAAGAGGGGACAGTCCTGCCACCTGGCTGCAAAGTGGTTCTGCTCCATGCACAGGAGATGGATGGAGACCACATGGTGGCAAACAATACAGAGTAGCTTTGAGGGAGTGGATGGGCAGCAATATCATCATCCATGGCTACATGGTCCCAGATGCTGGTGTCAACATGATTGCAATGGTGAAGGCTGTGTGCCTCAAGGGTATCATCTGCCTGATGCACATGTTTCACCGTGTGATGAAGGATGTTCTGGGGCTAGGGAGCACTGTCAGGGCCACCTGGGATGCTGCCACCCTTGAGCTGTGGTCCCTGCTTGAGACCTGCTGGCACCTGACTGCCCAGTTCTCACACATGATCAAGGCTGCACGTTTGTTGGGTATTACAAGTTGAAAACACTCAGTATATCTGGGGTTAAATGTTTGTTTATGTTACTCACAGGAAGTCACATGTTTCTCATGTAACCAATGTTCTTTAGATGTAGGAAGCCTGGGAATTTTCTCCCTGATCTAGGGATTTGATTGGGACTTAAGTGTCAAGGTGTATTACCATTTTATGCCTTCTCTTCCCGTCTTTGTTTTTGGTGTTCTGAAGAACAAGAAGAGTAAAGAAGAGTAGCCATACTCTCTCTCTCTTCTAGTTTTGTCTTTGTAGAGTAAGGATGTATCCGATTATGCTCTGTTGTTATTTTCATCCCAGTTACCCTTCCCATGCTAGAATTTAGTAAAAAAATTATATTTTAATCACATATGGACTCTCAGTCTGAATTATTTTACTCTGGCACTGCTGGACTATCTTATCTCTGCTAAATACCATTTTTTCAATATCTCACTATCACCCAACACATCACCAACAGGTTACATAATCTCCGCAAAGAACAGGAGTGCAAGCTGGCCTGTATCTGTGACCCACGGATTAAAGGCAGCATTGCTTTCCATAATCCAGAGCTCATGGAGTGGAAGCGTGAGCTCTGAAAAGAAGTGCAGAAGCTTCAGGCCAGCCTGAAGAGAACCAAAGAGAACAGTAGGTGGAAGAAGCTGAGGAGGAGGAGGAGTCACAGACCAGTCCATCTGCCTCCAAGAGCTCAGCCAGGCAGATGCCCTCTTACTAGTTGTTGGTAGTGAAGTGGAAGATCAGCAGCAGTGGCAAAGAAGCCAGGTGTGCTATGCCAGAGGATTCAGCAGAAGTGATAGTGAGGGAGTAGCTCGCTGAGTCCTCTGAGCCCACCACTGCCAATCCCCTGGAATACTGGTCACACAAAGATGTCTTCTGGTCTCACATCACTTGTGTGGCCATAAATTTCCTCTCCTGGCCTCCCTCCAGCATCCAGAGTGAGAGGGTGTTCTCCCACCTGGGAGACATTCTCAGCCCCCACTACTCCCACCTGGACCCAGCCAGGGTGGATGAGCTGGCTTTCCTGAAGGTCAGCCTCCTCCTGCTGGGCCACCGCACTCTGGACCTGGCACAGTAAAATCCAGGCCTTCAAGTGTTGTCCCCCTTCCATGTCCCCCTATTCCTCCTCCTCTCTGGGTGATCTAGAATGCAGCCTGCAGGTAGCTCCCTTGGCCCTTGGATAGGAAGATGGCCTCCTCTGCCGGGTGGGGGAGGGCTGGCCCCACACCTAACCCAAACAACATCTACCTCATAACAAAACATCTGCCTCATCAACCGGCATCTACTTCACAGCACAACACCTACCTCATGGAACAACATCCATCTCAACAAACATCTACCTCAAGAAACATCTGCCTGTACAAGCAAGTCCCTGTTTGATTACCCCTTTCCATTGTAGCCCTGAGCCCACTCATGAGATAGGGTGGGGTATAAATTATTATTATTAATAATAATGATGATGATGATGATGACGACGACGCTGATGATGATGATAACAATTCACAGTCACAACAGGTGAGCTCTTATCTGTACAATGGGTTCTGCTAATGGTGAAGAACCAGAAATTTCACCTAGGGGTGAGATGTGACCAGAGGATTTAAGGGGCCTGGGAGCATTGTAAGCTTGGTGGGTGTGCTCTGCACCTGTGTGTTTAACCCTCACTGGCTGGCATCCATGCACCCTTTCGGCATGGGAGGGCCACATCCACACAGACCTCTGGCAGAGCAGAAGCCGCCAAACTTGGAGCTTCCTCAGGCCCTCCCAGAGAATGTGCCAGGCCTCCCACGCTCCCAGCCTCCCTGGTTCAGAAGGCTGCGCCCCTCATGAGGTGTCTCAGGGCCCACAGCTTCCCTCGCCCCATGGCTGCCACCCTCCCCTCCCTTCTCCTCTCCCAGTACCCCACTTTCATCCCCCAGTGCCTCACTTTCATCATGGCTTCATAGAGAATATTGAAAGTGTGAGACCTTACAAAAGCCCATATTGTATTTTTTTTAAAAAAATTGTGACATCAGAAGTGATATCACGCCCCACCAGTTCCCCTGGTGCCCGCCCCCATGAAAATTTTCTTTTACTCTTTTATTCATTTATCTTGACCAGTGATTGGAATAGAGATATCAACAGCATTTGAGTTTACTGTCCCCCAAGGGGACAAAAATGTGTTTTCTCACAGCTTCCCTCATGGTATACGAAACACTGTCCTCTGTCTCATCTCATGTTACTTGGCTTGGCTCCTCAGGGTTTGTGTGTTCTTCCTTACTGGGCTTCCTTGTGCCCTCAGGGTTGTCTGTGTCATCTTGGTTCCCTGGGTTTCTTATACCCTTTCCCATACTTAACACCCCTGCTAGGGGTCTTCAGATACCTAGTCGATGTCTCTAAGAGTACCCTTCCCTAAAACTCCATAAGTATATACAATTCTAGGGTCCTTTTGTGATGTTCTTAACAATCCATCTACAAGAGCCAAAAATTCTGGGACCCAGAATGGACTTTACAAGCTCTCCTGTACACTTGAGCTCCTCAAAATTGCTCTTGGAAGCTATTTGTCTTGACATGCATGAGAGTAAGTTTGTTGCCTTTTCTCCAACTGTCAAATTTCCACTGAAGTCCATAAACTTCAAGAAACACAATTAGATGCTTTTAAGATGCCAATCCAAAGATGATCTTCTTATTTACATCTTAACATCATGTAGATGGGACTTGAGAATCCAAAACAGAAACACAAACCTTATGTTCTTTAATTCAGATCACTTATATTTATTCCTTCCATAATTACATGATATGAAACTGGACACTTGTTTGCATGATTCCAAGTTGACAAAACTCAGAATGGGATACTACTAGATTGTGGAGTGTCTCTGTGTGCAGTCTTCCTCACCTTTCCTGTAGCTTATAGAACCTCCTTCACTTATGCCGCAGCCTACTGCCTCCAAATAGTGATCGCCAATTAATCTTCTCCTTTTATGCTTCAGGAGTACCTTGGATTTTACCAGCTCCTGCCATTTACTCTAATTATTCATCATGGCCATTCTGTGAACCATTTCCTACCCTCTGCTGTTGCCTGGTTCTTCTTCCTATTCTATAATAATAATCCATAAATTCATCAGTTCAAATGATAATAATTTGCTTCAGGTTTCCCCCTTCTCTACCTCTCCCAATTAATTATAGCTTTATTCACCACCAAAGCAGGATGAAAGAGGTTAGACATTTCACCATGGGGCCGAGAGAATGGCCTGAGGCACATGATGCTGTTAGGTTGTTAAAGATAAGCACTCTAGTCACTCTCTGAATAGAAGACTGCTTGGGAGGCCAATGTAAACCGCTCTAAGCTTCTTTAAGGAAAAACAGGATGCAAGCGTCAAAGAAAAATAAAAGCAGGAAATTGCCACAATTCACATTATCAGTATGACTACAAAACACCCCTTGGCAATTGGAAAGATGGTGTTCACAATAATCACCAATTTATCTTCTTTCCTTCCAAACCATTCTGTGCACCCCCTTTAATAGGAAAAAAATCTGCTATTTATCTTCACAGTTGGCTACATGAACCTTTCCCATTATGAAGCTAAGGAGATGCAAGATGTTCTGCTGCTGCCACAGTTATTTATTTGCCATGTGCAGCTTTAGAATTGTGAAGTGCTTACTGCTATAATTGCCCTGAGTGAGACAGTCAGCATGTTCATTTTTAAGGGGGGGGGGTCATTTTGAGGCATCAAATATAGTCAAGGCAGCATAGTTGGCTCAGAATATATAATTCCAGAAAACAGTGACCCCCTCCTGACAAATCAAGGGACATATCAGACAAATCAGGGGACAAACCTCTTTGCATAGTGTGATTTCACAACTGTTGTTATGTGAATGAACTCCACAATATCTATGAGGAGACCAATCAAAGTAGTCTTTTCTACATGATTGGCCACTATACTAGGAAATAAAAAGTGATGTAATTGGCCTCACCCATATAGGTGATTTGTCATCCAGGAGGTTCTGGCATTCCTTAGATATGCAAGAGGAATTACCATGTCCATCAGCTAGACTCAAACTAAGGCTCTTCAAATAGTTTCTGGCCTTAAAGAGAATTTTTATAAAATGATGTATTGTTGGTATATGTCTCTGGAAAAAAATTGGCCAGAATGTATAAAGGTATCTATAATTTATGTTGGAAATCTGAACAACATGAAGGAACATTTTAACATATGTAAGAAAGCCAAATAATATGGGATACAAATTCAATTATTAATTCAGAAGATTTTAAATATCAGTACACAGCAAAACCCAGAGACATTTATTTTGGGATTAATGGATAACCAGCTGGAGATAAATCATGGAACTGTGTTTTTATATATGACAATGGCAGGAAGATTATTATATGCATAAAAATAGCCCAACATTGTCCAATAGAGGAATGGTTGGAGATGATGTTGGAACTTGCAGCGATGGCTAAGCTTACTTCATTGATTAGAGAAAAGACAATTAGTTCATTTATTGCTGATTGGAAACCCCTTATATGACTTGATGATCTGTGGGTTTGATAAATAAAAAATTTAGATAATAGAAAAAAGAATGTTTTTCATTGTAAACACAGAGTAGGAGAAAATTTTGTAATCAAACTTTTATTTGTCGTAGAGAAAGTTGGAAACCTATACATATATACTTGTTTGCTTTTGTTGTTTCTTGTTATCTGTTTTGTTCTTTCTTTCAATATTTTTTTTAAAAACTTTCTTTTGTTCAGAGAAAGCACAATGAAACTTGCTTAACTTTTCACTTAATTTCAAGCTTACACTCATTTCTATCATATTTCTATCCTCTGGGTTTTCTACCATCTGCACCTGCTGAATTTCTGTCTGCAATGCAGGTACTAAAGATGCAAACCCCCTGTCAGGCTGAGACAGAAAAGTGGCCATCAATGTTCAAGGTCAGAAAAGTGATCAATAACATAATCCTCAACATTTCACAGAAAGTTTCTTAAATCCATTTATCTATTTGCAATTCTACTGGTTTATTTATAAAATTAGAATGTATACCACTTCAGCTTCCATTTTCAATTTAATTACATTTTAGGAGTTTTAAAAATAATAAATATGTACTTACAGTGACTAGTAGAAAAACAAATGTTCGTTTAAGACTACTTTAACAACAGAACAAGCATTAGGATGTTTTTGGAACTGTTTTATCATTTACTCCATTTATCTGTCAAGAGAAGGACAGGCCTAGGTACCAGGATGAAGAACATCAGGCTAAGCTGGTCTCCTTTGCTCCCAGTTGCCAGTAGATGTCACTCATGCTAAGAGGCTGTCAAAGTGATAATGTAGGATGGGTAATCATCTGTTACAGTTGTGGGCAGATTCTCAACTGCCGAAGGATTTAGCCTTGACTCTCTTCTCACCTTACCTCCCACTTTACCCACACTAATGATAACAGGACCAGTAAATTAAACCTGTCAGCTACCTTGCCTCCAGTCTTCAAAAATGCATGGGCTAAGTATAATTTATGGTCAAAGCTTACATAAGAAGCATTGGCAACTCTCAGTAATTATTACAGAGATGTAACTAGACATGAAAATAAATGTTTCTACAAGTTGAACAGAGCGCTGACATTGCCATAATTAGGCCTGTGATTCACGTCAGACGAGTCCTTTAGGAGACTCCCATAATGGATGCCGAAATGAATTTAACTCACTAAGTGGGAGAGGAGATCGAAGTCCTAGAAATTAAATATGCTTTTGTGGACTTTAGAAGAGAGGCAGCCTCTCTTGTCAAAATACTTGCATGTTTGTTCACACACCATTTGACATTATATGTTGTTTCTTAAGTTTTAGTACTAAGGTAGATATCCCTAGTACAGATATTTTAAAATCCAGCTTGTTATATCCTAAAGTTATTTTCTGCTGACAGAGAATACTTCCACTGGTAGAGGGGAGGATAATTTTTGTTGATTTGTCCTCCCACTGTATATTTCATTCGTTTTATATATTTATTTAGCATATTTACATATTACCACTTCACAATCCTGCTGTGGGAGGCTTACTATTAAAACCTCATCACAATATTAAAAACAATCCAGAATCTATAAAACAGAAGCAGACCATTAAACAGCTGATTAGATAAAACTCATAAAAGCTGGGTAAAAGAAAGTAAATTAGCTAGAGGAGCCTCAGGTGGGGGGCATTTGAGAGGTGAGGTGCCACAGAAAATGCCCTGCCTCCATCGCTACCTGCTTGACCTCTGAAGGTGGGGGGCACAGAGAGCAGGGTTTAAGAGGTGAGTTGAACTGGTGGGTAACCAACACAGGTCTTTCAGCACAGGTTGATACAATCCCTGTAACTAACTCCTGCCAATAGCCTGCTGTCACATTTTGAACTGATTGAAGTTTCATGACCATTTTCAAAGGTAGCCCCATGTACAGTGCATTACAGTAATCTAACTCAGATAGGATCCAAACATGGACAACTGTAATCAGAACATGCAGTCATAGCTGATAAACAGTGCTACATGCCCTGAAGGAAACCTGAGCCTCCAAATATAGCCCAGGATCCAATAGCACACCAAAACTATGAACCTGATGTCCATGTTGCATTTATTTGGGCCCTCTGACTCCTAGAGAGGACAGGATTTAATAGGGCATATGATGATACTTCAGGAGGATAAAGTAGGCAAGTGCTGTTCCACAATCTCTGCCTCCTTCTGATCATGTATACCTTTTCATTTATTTTTGTTCTTCTGCATTGTCACTGTGAATGGTTTCATTCCATCCATTGTTGTTGATATTATTTATGTTTGTTATGGCACAGATAATGTTTTAAAATATGTATATTTTACAGGGAAAAATCAGCATGATGAAACAATGGCATAATGATTCAAATGTGTAGTGCTACCCTGTCCTGTACTCTGCAGTCAGGCCTAGTAGGGTGCCAGGTCTTCACTGGCCACCATCAGGGAATGGGAGTAGGGTTGCCAGATCTAGGATGGGGAGCTCCTGGAGAACCAGGTGTGGGTTGGAAGATACCTGGAGGCTTTGGGGGTGGATCCAGAAGAGTGTGGGGTTTGGGGAGGGGAGGGGGCCTCAGCATAGTACAATGCCATAGAGTCCACCCTTCAAAGCAGCTATTTTCTCCAGGGGAGCTGATCTCTGTCAGCTGCAGATCAGTTGTGAAAGCTGGAGATCTCTAGGCCCCACCTGGAGGCTGGCAAACCTATCCTAGAAATTTGGGGGTGGAGCCTGAGGAGACAGAGACCTCAGTGGGGTATAATGCCACCGATGTCAAGGGCTGGGGTGCAGACAGAGGGAAGTCCAAGTTCAGTCTGGGGTCTTAAGCCAAAAGGAGCAGAGCAGGAACCAAAAGAGAAAATCCAAAGCACAAACCGGGAGCGAGATCATTCAAAGCCAGAGATGAGCAGGAACCAAGCCCGGAAACAGGAGGCGTAGTGGAGGTGAGGCATCATGAAGTTAACTAGTTGCTTCCACAAAGAAGCCAGCCTACAGCCTGAAGCTAAATAGCCCTCTGCTTCTGTTTCCAATTAGCGCAGCAGCACCAGCAGCCAAGCATCTGTCAAAACTCAGGGCTCCACAAATGAGCTGCATGCCGCCTAGTTACCAAGTCCTGGCGGAGTCGGTCTCTTAAGCGAGCAACTCACGGGGCGAGTCAAGAGGGCTTTCTACTTGTAGCTGCTCTTTGTCAGCTGTTACCGAGCCAGGTGCTAATGCAGGTGGTGGCAGCAAATCATCAATCTCTGAAGCTTCAGAGGGGCCAGCTGTGGGTTCTGCTGAAGCTGGCAGTGCCCCCTCATCAGCACCCATGACAACTGAGTCCATTTTCTCCAGAGGAACTGATCTCTGAAGTCACTGCATAAGTCAGGTAATTGGGCCCAGCTGTCCTGTTGGTAAGTCCTGGGGTTCTTGAAGCTGCATCAAGTATTGGCCAGAATCATGCAACAGGGACACCTACAGGGTCTAGACCTACAGAGATGTTGTGTACAGCCAGTCTGGCAATTTGTTATGGCCACCTCAGCTGGGCCTTCCATGACCACCACCATTCCTGTGGAATGGCAGTGGGGCCTGAGGGGTACAGGCCAAGGTTTGAGTCCTGCCCAGCAGAGGCTTAGTGGTTGACTGGGGATGGTATCAAGGTTTCCCTTGCAGGTGCTGGCAAGGTGGCCTCTGGTGCTGCTGGTGCATCCTCTCCAGGTGCCTCTACAGTGCCGGTCCCTCCCTGGTCCCTCTGGTCCTCCTTGGCCACTAACCTCAGCTCCTCAAATGCCTCTCCTGAGGATTCTGAGTTGGATTCACTGAGCTGGTTGGGAGGGATCATGACACAGCCATTCTACAAAGGGCTTGATTTGGTAGCCCACCCTGAATCTCAAGGTAGATAGCCACTTCCACTGACCACATAGATTCTTAACAGCACTGCGAAGAACATTATTATTACTTATTAGTCTTATTTTATGGATAGGGTAAGTGGGGCAGGTTGACTGTGGACCGGTTCAGATTTTAACTATGGCAATAAGTTGTGTTAAATGGTGGAAGAACAGGAACACTCATTCCTCTCTATCACAATGATAACATCATGCGAAAGAAAGATACTCTACATGTTTGCTCCATCACAAAGCTGCCCATAGACCTATGTCAATACCAATACATTACCAAATGGACATCATACACTACCAGTCATAGCTCTACACCCACTATGTTTTGCCCTTTTTTAAGCTGCTAAGAGCAGTAAGCAGCAGACAGTTCACCCACCGGGCAGATACCTGATTCATATACGTGTTTGTTTGTTTGTTTTGGGGGGGTGATCATGTAAAGTAGATGCATTACAAATCTGTGTGGTGCAGCTGCTCCATATGTAACATCATCTGCAAAAAAAAACCCGTGATATTCACATCTTTCAACTTACCATTTTAAAATGAACACAAAAACAAGGGATACTTTTTGAGGAGCATTTAAAAAAAATATTTCAGACCTACCATCTTGTGGGTGAGTTGAGTGTTATTCTTCTCTGCCTGAGGACTCCACTGTCATTTCCTATGCTGACACAAGTTACATTTGCATCTAAAGAACTGTAACAATTTGGACCTCCAAAACCTCATGGCCTTGAACGGACGAGTTCCACTGCCGAATTGTGAAAGGCAAGGAAGGTCCTTCAGAAAGGCAGGCATACAGCAGATGTTGAACAATAACATCTTTATTTAAATTCCATTTTAAATGAAGTTTAAAAATAAGTATGGATGGAAGCACATTGCATAAACATTGTGAGAATCAGAAACATAACTTTGAGTTGCTTTCTAACAGTTAACTCTAAACCACCCTTCTGAAAACTATTTATAATCTACTGTGAAGTACAGGAACAAAAGGTTTAAAACACCTTCCCTTACATCATTATTTAATAATGAATGTAATTATTTTAAGACAATTTGCCACATTTTTATTTCACTTTTAACCACTTCTGTCTCCACAGGCTTTTGTAACAGATTTTGTGAAATTTGTTACATACTTACTTAACTGGGTTCTGTGATAAACTTTTTGTAAGCATTTTAATTAGATATTTAACTATGTATGTCTGCATTAAGATGGGCAATTTCATCCATTGCTGTTGCTGTTCCCTTACGGATTTAAAGTGCATGATCAGACAGAAACATCTGTCTGTCATGCCCCAGTTGTCTAAGTCCCCCCCCCTCGCTGTGTGTTTCTTTGATACCTGAGAAAGTCCAGTTCTGTTGGTCTGAGCCGGTTCCAAAATGGATTCCCTGTTGTCTGATCATTCTTCTGTACCCAAGCCATCAGGGCGGTCTGACTGGTCTCTTGTTTTCTGGCTGCCATTATTTTTACTAGTTAGTGAATTGCACATAAGTGCATATACACACCTTCCCCCCACACACAGGAGCTGCTCAAGGCTTTGTTTTCTTTTTAAAAACTCTCAAAGAAAGATGTCTCTGTTATACAGCCTTTTTCTGACCTTTGGGGAAGACTTAAATTGAAAATATTAGAGGGCGGACGGCAATGAACTCCATATCCCAGCCGGATGATCAGCGCTTGTGCGCATGCTCAGAGGACACACTGAAAAAAATGGCTGACAGCCCCATAAACTAGCTGAGCCTGCTTCAGTGGGGAGGGTGGGGTATAAATTGAACTAATAACTAAAGAAATAAATATCCCAGAAGGCTCACCAGTGCTTGTTGGCATGCTCAAAGGACACAGTTTAAAAAATGGCCAATGGGCTAACTCCCTGCCTGCTGGCATTTGATCACTCAAGCTCTGGTAAAAGCACATTGAAGCATGCTAAAAGGGGTGAGTCTGATTAGGATTCTCTGTCACAAAATAATATGGCTCAATTAGAGGCAGGGAAACAGTGGATTGAAGTGCTCATCTGAATGCACCCTGTCCAAGAAGGAGAGGGTTTAAAAGAGGATTAGACAGAGTCATGGAGGATAGCTCCCATCATGGGCTATTAGCCATGGTGACTAAAGGGAATTGCCACATCCAAAGACACTAAACATCTGAATAACTGCCAGGAGGCAGCATCAGCAGAAGGTTTTGACCTCTATTTCTGTTTGTTGGCTTTCCAAGGCAACTGATTGGCCACTGTGTGAAACAGAATGCTGGACTAGATATAAGGCTGGTCTGATTCAGCAGAGTTCTTATGATCACAAAGTGAAGAGCATGATGAATTATTTAGAAAAACATTCACTGCATCTATATTACTGCTTGCTATTTGGTACTACATCTGAATATGTACTGTACTTGTCACTGTTTGGAGCTGTATCCACCATTGAAAATTAAGCTTTGTACATGCCTAATGGAGGCCTAGAATGAGAAAAGAATTAAGCAAAGACTGAAACATGACAAAATGATATAGGCAACATTATACTGTGCTCCAGTCTTGCAGGACTTAAGTCAATTGCTCCTTGCAAATCTACCTTCAAAATGTTAGATTGACAAATAAACCTAAATCACATTTCTTTGTTACTTTACACATAAAGTGCTATCAATCAGTTTTGCAGCTCAGTCTGATGGTATTCATTAGGAACCAAAGCTATTTTTTGTTCCATTCCCATGACATTGTGTTCTGTCCAATGCTATCTGGTAACAAAGCTGGGATTCACAATTTGGGCTTTGATTAGAAGCCAGACATTTTTGTAATCACCACTGACTTCTCCCATAAGACATGTTCAGAGGATTGAAGAAATGGAAGGATGCTTTTCTGTCACTTTCCAACTGCCTTTTGAAAGCAAAGAAGCTATGTTAGCATCCAACCTGGTATAAACTAATTTTCTCCCACTTTTCTTCGGGAGCTGTAGAGAGGTGAAGCAGTGAAAGGTTATACTGCTTCTCTCCTGCATCAAAGATTGATGCAAAATGATAACAGACATCACCCGCTTCCTTGAATA
>NW_015176024.1:28516-46352 GCF_001447785.1 Gekko japonicus | reverse complement strand
AGCTGCTGGATGACCTTGGGCAAGCCATAGTTTTGTCAGAGCTGTTCTTGAAAGAGCAGTTTCTCTCAGAGCCCTCTCAGTCCCACCTCCTCACAGGGTGTCTGTTGTGAGGAGAGGAAGGGAAAGGAGTTTGTAAGCTGCTCTGAGACTCTGAGTGAAGGGCAGGATATAAATCCAACCTCCTCCTCCTCCTCCTCCTCCCCTCTCCTCCTCTTCTTCTTCTTCATTCCCTGACGATCATGTGACTGTGAGTCATGTTGGACCTGCAATCTGGAACCTACAACCCAACTCATGCTATATGTCACTCATGCCACAGATACTTGGACCTTTAGAAGAGGCAGAAGGAGTGTGAGTCTCTTTCTAAAGCTGCATGAAGTGACAGTGTCCCCATGGTCTCCTTAGCTTTCTGAGCATACCAGAGCAGGCCACTTAGCACAGAAGTCCCATCTGGTATTTGGAGAGAGCTCATGGAGGGGAATCTTTATTATGAGTATCTAGTAATTGTCAGACAGGGATAGGTGACAACCAGGGGCAGAGTCTCTCAACTGTAAGCTGTAACTACTGATTTTAAATGTTATATTGTGTTTTTAAATTTTATTGCATTTATTGAAATACGATGTTACCCACCCTGAGCCTGTTTGTGGGATGGGCAGGATATAAATACAATAAATAAATAAATAAACCAGGTAGCTATTGGAGACCTGGCAAACTGACTGTGGACCTCTATTGAAATCATTAAATGTCTCGCTGGATCAGCAAGACATTTAACTCATTTTTAGTTTGCATTTATTTTCTGGCCCATAAACAACCAGACGGTTCATATGGTTGAGCAGTCTCACATTGGCAGGACTGTGGATTATTTGAAACATGCTGATAAAAAAATGTGATTACATTTATTTTTCCCTCCTCACTCGAAGACTTCACCTGAAGTGTCCAGTGATGTTACAGTTTGATTGGAAATGACACACACCTTGAAAATGAGCATTGGGGATTTTAAAAATTATTATTATTAACATGAATGTAACAGCTTCACATCAGTCTTCTGACAATATTGTCAGTAAGAGTTTGTCTGCCAATAATTCACTTTGGGACCTTGGGTATATAGAGATGATCACCTGACAATGTAATTAAAGGCAACAAAGGAAAGCAAAGAGCTAGAATAAAGATGGCTTGTGCTATTATAGGAGAGGCACTTAGCTACACAAAGCTTCTTGCTCTGTCAATTTCACTGCAAACTGATTTCTGACCAAAATGAATTTTTTTGACTCACATCAAAAGCACACATTGTTTCTGAGGTAGGCCCAGAAGCCCTTGTTTAACTATTGCTTGATGCCCTCCTGCTCTCCCCCATTTCCTTTCTGACACACAACCAACAATTCTGCTTGTCTTGCAACAGAGTTGGATTCCCCACTAGGTAATTTTTATATCTACTTTATCTGTGGATCTGCTTATTTTCATGTGGTAAGGATGTTTATTACATAAATGTTTTCCCACATGTAATTTTTTTAAACTATGGTTGGAATATTCACATATTTCTAGCTACTCTTTTAAGATGGAATGTGTGGGAAGATTTTTTTTAACCTACCGGAGCTTCAGTTCAAGCAGGGAAACTCTTGTCTGCCTATAAGAGAATTTGGACCTTCTTGAACTGAACAGGGGAAGACAGGAGAGTGTGTGAATCAAAGAAAGGGTTAGGAAAAGCACTGGAAGAGGAAATGTGAACAATTCCTGATTGATTCAAGAATAGGAGGCAACAGAATAATATTCACAAAGACAGAAGAGAGGGCAAAAACATCTACCCATGTGAGATCCACAAGGAAGTAACCTATTAAACATGAACAACTATGGCCCCGGTCACACGCTAGAGGGATGGAAGATAGGCAGAGTTTCCAGGCGCTATCTCACCGGCACATCTGGGAAGCGTCGGGCTTCCGTGGCGCAACCGAGGCTTCCCGCCGAAGACGCGCAGTAAAAAACTAGTACCTCGGAGGTACTAGTTTCCTGAAACCGCGGGGCAAGGGTGGGCGTCTGATCGCGTTTTCGGAGGTAGTTCCGGTGCCTGCCCATGTCCCCTCAGAAAAAGTGTTTTTTTCAAAGTCTCCATGGATGCGCACACGCACCCAAGGGAGCATGCATACAATTGTGTGTTAAAAAACCCCCCACAACCAACACGTTTGCCCTGCGCCCCGCTTCTTTGCCGGGCCGCAGGACTGTGGAGTGATCGGCACCTCCCCCCTACCACGGGACGTCCACGGGACCTCGATAGGTAGGTCTGCTTGAGCAACCGCACGGTTTTTAGCCCCGGGGCTAACAGCCACGTCCCCCCCCTGCAGTTTCTTGCCCGTGTAACCGGTACCTATGTTAGGCAAACTTGTAAAGTGACTTTTAATTGTGCAAGCATAAGCAACCTTCAATGAACAAAGAACCATATGAAGCTGGTTATTTACGAACTTTGGAAGGAAGTTGGCATTATGGTTAGGTTTATGTTTCTAACATGTACTTGGGAAAAACAACCCTACTGGCCCTGATAGTTTCAAAAAGCCACCATCCTGTGCATTACAACCTGTACTTTACTGTGGAAAATTTCTGGTGAGTTGTATGATTAATACAACATTGCAGCAAGAGAATTTTTTTTTACTGTTGTAATAGTGATCACAATGGGCTTATCCCTGTTAAAAACCTACATTATAAAAGTAATACAGCCGATTGAGTCAAAGCCTTACAGCAGGTAGCTTTATAATGAGACTGATGACTCACCATTGCCAGTGCTTTCTTTCCCCTTCCTTACAACTTATCAGAGCAAACTATCCATTAGAAGCATAAAGCCCAAGAACTAGTTATCTGAGGCATTTGATGCCATATAGGTCTATGTCCTCATTGTTGTAGTTACATTCCCATATTAGCCAAATGGTTTTTAATCATAGGGTAGGCAGTGTGGACCCAAGTAAGTGGGTAATGAAAGATTTTAAAACCATAAAAGGCTATTCTATTTCTCAGTGTGTATTCTCTCAAATTATGCTATTCCTCCACTGTCAAATTGACATTGCCTGCTACTTGAGCTCCAGCTATTTACCCAGCTCCGACATATCCATATTAAACAGCAATAAAGCAACTAGCATTATCTTCCCCAACAAAAGCCTAAATTTTCATATGTGGAAATCTATGCAAATAAGGAAATAAGAAGAGCCTGACTGGATCAGACTAGGGGTCCATCTAGTGCAGTATCCTGCAAGAGACACCAACCAGTAGCCTTGGAGGGCCAACAAACAGGGAATAGAGACCTGCCTCAGTGTTGTCTCCTAGCACTGGTATTCATTGGTTTACAGATATTGCACAAACTATGTCTGAGTTCAGACTGACAGTTTGAAGCACGAGGGAGTCGTGGCAAAAAAGACCCGGAACAACTTGTTCCGGTTATTCCTAGTCACACTGCACTGACTGATGTGGGAGCATGCCGGGAGGAGCTGCAAGGGAGCATTTGCATTGTTGGCCCGGAGGCGTGACTGTAAGTGGCTTTTTCTCACTCCGGCGACATGTACTTATGCACATCTGAACATCAGCAATTATCAATGCAGCTTGTTCGCGCGGCTTTTAGTGTGCACACACCTGGGAAGTGGAATCAACGTGCTCTCCAGGGTTTGCTACCACTTTCACCTGGTATTTTTTAAACTCAGGAGGGAAGCGTTACAAGACGGGTTGAGTACAGCTGGGGAACGCCTGACAGATGTGCCTGTGTGAATGGCCCCTTTAATCCATTTGTGAAACGTTTCTGAAATGTGCCTATATTGGGCCAAACTGCCAATTTGAACTTGGCCTACATGTCATAAACTGGGCCTCATTTAGTACCTGAGAGTAGTAGTAGCAACATCAAGCACAAGGCTTTAAAAAATCTCTAATTATGTATCTTTCCAGTTCAATTGTTATATCCAAGTATTTCCATGTTATATCCAAGTAACTCACGCCTCCCTGCATAAGCCAATGTTTCCCAGACATCCCAGAAATCAGAACTGGACAAAGGTTTACTTTTTATCTCAGCAAAGGTACTTTCAAGGATGTTAAACTATATGCTATGAGAAGACTACACTGCACATCTCTAATGTCATGTAGTAATATGTGAGTTAGTCCCTTGAGATCACAGATACATCTAATTTATTAAACTAAGGCTTTCCATCCAGGAAAAAATATTTAGGACTGCAGCCTTAGCCACACACAGAGACAATGAGGTATGTACTACAGTCTTGCATCACTTGGTTTTACATGCTCTAAAAATGGGCATCCAATCACTGAGGCCAAGCAATTCTTCTCTGTTTTTGCATCAAGAATAATCATATCCAATGCAGACGTGTGATTGAATTATGCATACATGTGCACATCCAGAAAGTATGTACAAATTTGTTTAATTTAGAGTGCAGTGAAGAACATGGTTTTCATCATGCCTATTTTCTGTGGCAAATTTCCGGGGGTGGGGGGTGTTTGTTTTCTTATGACATGTTTACATTTTTTTTTAATTCTTCCTTTTTTACATGATATGCCATTTTATGCTGTTTTCAACATTTTATGCTGATATGCAACAGTTTTACACCATTTGACCCTATTTATACTCAGTTGATGCAAAACCAGGCATCAGTTTCTCTTGAATTTCAGGAATATGGTTGGGGATAATGAGGTCTGCCATAACGTCATCTTGGCAGGCGGGGAGGCGCTCCGTCACTCACGCCTCCCTCCAGGGGATTCAGCGCGCTGGAGCCTGGAAGGATGACTGGATCAGACTAGGGGTCCATCTAGTGCAGTATCCTGCAAGAGACACCAACCAGTAGCCTTGGAGGGCCAACAAACAGGGAATAGAGACCTGCCTCAGTGTTGTCTCCTAGCACTGGTATTCATTGGTTTACAGATATTGCACAAACTATGTCTGAGTTCAGACTGACAGTTTGAAGCACGAGGGAGTCGTGGCAAAAAAGACCCGGAACAACTTGTTCCGGTTATTCCTAGTCACACTGCACTGACTGATGTGGGAGCATGCCGGGAGGAGCTGCAAGGGAGCATTCGCATTGTTGGCCCGGAGGCGTGACTGTAAGTGGCTTTTTCTCACTCCGGCGACATGTACTTATGCACATCTGAACATCAGCAATTATCAATGCAGCTTGTTCGCGCGGCTTTTAGTGTGCACACACCTGGGAAGTGGAATCAACGTGCTCTCCAGGGTTTGCTACCACTTTCACCTGGTATTTTTTAAACTCAGGAGGGAAGCGTTACAAGACGGGTTGAGTACAGCTGGGGAACGCCTGACAGATGTGCCTGTGTGAATGGCCCCTTTAATCCATTTGTGAAACGTTTCTGAAACGTGCCTATATTGGGCCAAACTGCCAATTTGAACTTGGCCTACATGTCATAAACTGGGCCTCATTTAGTACCTGAGAGTAGTAGTAGCAACATCAAGCACAAGGCTTTAAAAAATCTCTAATTATGTATCTTTCCAGTTCAATTGTTATATCCAAGTATTTCCATGTTATATCCAAGTATTTCCATGTGGATAGCATAAGCCAATGTTTCCCAGACATCCCAGAAATCAGAACTGGACAAAGGTTTACTTTTTATCTCAGCAAAGGTACTTTCAAGGATGTTAAACTATATGCTATGAGAAGACTACACTGCACATCTCTAATGTCATGTAGTAATATGTGAGTTAGTCCCTTGAGATCACAGATACATCTAATTTATTAAACTAAGGCTTTCCATCCAGGAAAAAATATTTAGGACTGCAGTCTTAGCCACACACAGAGACAATGAGGTATATACTACAGTCTTGCATCACTTGGTTTTACATGCTCTAAAAATGGGCATCCAATCACTGAGGCCAAGCAATTCTTCTCTGTTTTTGCATCAAGAATAATCATATCCAATGCAGACGTGTGATTGAATTATGCATACATGTGCACATCCAGAAAGTATGTACAAATTTGTTTAATTTAGAGTGCAGTGAAGAACATGGTTTTCATCATGCCTATTTTCTGTGGCAAATTTCCGGGGGTGGGGGGTGTTTGTTTTCTTATGACATGTTTACATTTTTTTTTAATTCTTCCTTTTTTACATGATATGCCATTTTATGCTGTTTTCAACATTTTATGCTGATATGCAACAGTTTTACACCATTTGACCCTATTTATACTCAGTTGATGCAAAACCAGGCATCAGTTTCTCTTGAATTTCAGGAATATGGTTGGGGATAATGAGGTCTGCCATAACATCCCCAGTGTGGAGAAACCCTAAAATAAACATGAACTTTTGAATTGAAGCAGAGTTGTCACAACATTTGGTAACATTCCTAAAACATTATCTCCTCCTAATCATGCTCTGCAGCATGATGTGATCCCCCAAATCATGCCTTGATAAATCAGTGGACCCCCAAGTGAGGAGTATAGTGGAAGCAGGAAATGTTCAAAATGGGTTCCTGTTGTCTGTTAGTGGAAGTATCTTCAGCAACTAGACAACATCAGTAGGATCCACTCCTATGATTTCAACATATTATTGCATATTCCAGGACACCCTATTTGTCTACAACTGGAAACTGCATTTATTTTATCTAGAGTCACTAAAAACAGTATACATCAGGACTTCACATTATATACATTGCATGTAGTATTGCTAACATTAAAATTTTATTCTGCTTGATAATGATTCCTCCATCTTACCTCTGAAAATATTACAGTATCTAGGCTTTATATTCTGGCAAATTTATACAAAAGAAAAGTTCTATTGAACCATAACATTCTGTTGGAAATCCAGTAGGGGATGGACATCATGCTGGAACAAAAAAATGGTCCAGAGATGCACTTTCAAAGTTGAGCACCTGCTGTAAAATAACCATCTGTGTTTAACTGTAATTTAATTATAGGCTCATTCCTTTTGTGTACACTGGAAGAATCTCTTAGGTCTTCCCCAGTTGGTCTGCAATCAACTTCTGGCATTTTGCAAAAGCAACAGACATGTTATCTTAATAACACCTGCTAACTCAATCTCATTCCAGTTTCAGTAAAGGGCTTCTGGGATTTTACAGTGGTGGTGACAGAAAAAAATAAAATTTTATTAAATCTGGACTCTTAAGTGGCATTAATTAATCACCTGCTTTAGAAAATTGTGATGCCCCTGGCAAAGATATCACTAACATACTTCCCAAAGTTATTGTAGACCAAAGAACAGTAGATAATCTGTGTATCTATCCAACCACCCATGATAGGGGCATTATTACCTGCTACTGATATTTTTAAAATTTATTTAAAGTTATAGAAGACCTGTACAAATGTTATTACTTTGCAGGTTGAATGTAGCCCATAAGCTAGGTGGTCATTTCCCCAGGAAATACTTTCCTGAGGGCACCTTTTTTTTTGGGGGGGGGGGATAACTCAGACCAATCCTCACCAATCCAATCCTCACCAAACTTGGAGGGCAGGTAGAGGAGACTCAGCCAGAGATTCCTGCATTTGGTGTCTCTAGCATGCTGGGGGGGTAGTTCTACCAGGTCACAAACCTCATGAACTGAACCAGTTCATTTAGTCCGTAAAAGTTCATGACGGTTTGTGGTTCATGAACCACGAACACCATGAACCAAACCAAACTGCATTTTTCCAGTCCATGCCTATCCCTAGTTTTAAGACTTGATGTCTAAAAATGCAGTATACTTTCTGCATTAAAAAAGTGTCTCAGAGTGGCTTACAATCACATTCCCTTCCTCTCCCCACAACAGACATCCTGTGAGGTAGGTGGGGCTGAGAGAGCTCTGGGAGAACTATGGCTGACCCAGTTGGCTGCATGTGGAGAAGTGGGGAATCAAACCCGGTAATCCAGATTTATATATATAATTCTCAGCATTGCCAAATCTGTAGGTACTTAAATCTGGACAGTGGAGCCATGGGCAGACAAAACATATATTTTACAAGCCAGAGGAAAGCCCCAGGTTTTCAGAATATTCTGAAAACTAAAAAACAAACAAAAAACACTCATGGGAGGTTAATGATAGAAGCAGCATCTGTAACTTTAAGAAACTAATGCCTTCTGTAGCAATTGTGGGAGTTTGCTAGGCAGCCGTGGAAGTATTGCCAACCTCAGTTTCTGTCAGTAAAAGTTGAGGGGAGGGGCAGGGCCCTTCCCAGGCCGGTTTTGGTCTTTGCGGGAGGACTCCTTGTGGCCAGGCAGGCAGCGCCACTAGGAAACTTGCTACCAAGAGTCTTGCATGACTAATAGAAGCCCAGCTTTTAACTACCATTGGACAGCAGCCACCTCACAAAAGCCAGTGCAGCACAGTGATTTGAGTTTCAGACTAGGATCTGGGAGGCCCAGGTCTAAATCCTCACTCTGCTGTGGAAGATTGTTGAGGGACCTTGGGCCAGTCTTATACTCTCAGTCTAATCTGTTTCATAGGACTGTTGTGAGGACAAAATTGAGTGGAAGAGAACAATTTAAAATGCTTTGAGTCCTTATTGTGGAGAAAGGTGGGATATAAATGAAGTAAATAAATAATAAATGTAGCTGATCATGGGAGTTGGATGGTGGGTGGGAAGGAAAGAAGGAAGCAAAAAAGATGAGGCTATGAGGGCTATCGGGAGGAAGGGGAAAGGACAGATTTGGGAAGGGGGATATAGGGGGGAGTGAGTTACCCCCACAAGTTCTCCACTGTGCATCTGGGCCCAGTGCAGACCTATGGCTGGCACTGCACAATTCAACCAAAGATTTTCCAGGAAGGAGGTGGCTGGGGGAGGACAGGATGGATAGCTGAAGACAGAGGCAAAGATAAAGGTAAGGTGATTGGTGCATGGGAAGGACAGAAGGAAGAGGGGGGGGAGAAGCTATGTGGGCCTTCAGGAAATAGTGGGGGGGGAGGAGAAGCTATGTGGGCCTTCAGGAAATAGCAGGTGGGCTGCACAAAGCGAACCACATTTTTCCAATTCATGCCCATCCCTAAGGGTTCCTAATTTTGGCCTAGGAAATTCCTGGAGTTTTGGGGGTGGGGCCTCTGGAGGAGGGAATTTGTAGGGGAATTTCATCTAAAATTTATAGTATACCATAGACTCTGTCCTCCAAAGCTCCCATTTCCTCCAGGGGAACTTATGTCTGTGGTCTGGAGATCAGTTGTAATTCATGAGAACTCCATGCCTCACCTGGAAGTTGGCAATCCCACTGCTGATGAACTACAGAACAATTCAGTATGTATATTGTCTGCCACACCCAATCTCACTGCTTAGGGAACCAGAAGCATTAAAGGCCTCACCTGGAAATTGGCAAACCCACTACTGATGAACTACAGAACAGTTCAGTATGTGTATTGTCTGCCACACCCGACCTCACTGCTTAGGGAACCAGAAGCATTAACATCCCTGAATGTAGAACAGTGTTGGGGAAGTTGTCATTGCTGCACAATGTGGACAAATGACCAGGTCTACATGCAACATAAGCAACCAAAACAAATCACCAAATATCTAAGAGCTTTGTATCATTAGACCCGTGGCAAAAATCCACCATATATAAATGAATTTGGAACAGCAGCTTCAGACAACTAACAAGCGTGACTGTCAGAGATCTCTTATCAGACATAGCCTAATATAACGGCCCAAATCATGCCCCCCCAATCTTCCTACCTAGAGAAGGAATTGCAAGGGGAGGAAGGCAGGATGTTTGAAAGAGAAAATTGGAGTGAAAAAAGTACCAAGTGAAAGACAGACAAAATCACACCCAGTGTCAGGGTCAGAAAGACCATTTCTACAGATATGAGATTTAGAAACTCACATTTTTAATGTAACATTTGGAATCTCGAAAGTCTAATCTTGCCTTTCAACTGAAACATCCATTATGTACTATCTCTGGACTGAAGCTTTCTATGGAAAGAGTAAAAGTTCATCAGATCAGAAATCTTCAGCTGTTAACATTAGCTGCAAACATATGTATACCTGCAATCCTGTGTTCTGCTTCCAGCCACCTCAAAGTGTTGGCTCTTACCTTTTAAGGCCCTAAAGACTTGGTGCCAGGGTACTTGAAGAACCGTCTCCTCCCTTACTATTCATCCCACCAGTTAAGATCTGACTCTCAAGCCCCACTCTCTGTGCTCCCATCGTCAGAGGGAAGAAATCATTTTCTGTGATGGCACCTTGCATCTAGAATGCCCTCCCCTTTGAGGTTCACCGGGCTCCTTCTTTACCATCATTCAGATGTCAGGCCAAACTTTTTTTTACCTATGCTATTAATTGGGGGGTTCATCTTTCCAGCTTTTTTACTAGTCTGCTTCTAGTCTGACATCTATTTTATGGGTTGTTTTATACTTTTTATGTCCCTGGGATTCTTCTAATTGCTTATTTTAATGGCTTGTTGTTTTTATATTGGTAATTTATTGTATTAAATGTAAGCCATCTCAAGCAGAAGTCTGATGAGGTGGCATAGAAATTTCTTAAATAACTAAATAATACTTGGGATTAAGTCTCATTGAACTCAATGGCTTACTTCTGAGTAAACATGCTCACAATTAGCCTACAGTACTAGTAATGGTCATAGCTATGTTTTTACACAATGAAAAGGGATGCATTTTCCCCTTAATTCTGTTACAAATATTGTTAATCATACATATAGTGATGGTCTACTACTTGAAACTATAAAGTTTGGTTAGTATTCTCAGACACTGATCCACTTTGCTTAGCAGCACAGGGCATATCTAGAACGCCCAGATAAAATTAAGCTGTTGGTTGAAGGAGCATGGGCCTATGCCAAACTATGCTCACTTGTGATGCGTTGACTCTCGTATATATCCATAGGCAGGGGTCTTTTCCTAGAAAAAGAGCTGCAGGAGCTCATTAACATATGGTATGCTAATGAGCTACTAGGCTATTAGCATATGCAACTCCCTCTGACATCACCAGAAGTGATGTCAGAAGGGGAAGCAAAAGGGGGGGAGGCATATTCAAAAGCCTCCCCTTCCCTTCCCCAGCCGGGGGGGGGGGAAGCGAAGAGAGAAGGGGTTTAAAGTTTAAACCCCTTCTCACTTGAGTTGGGCCGCAGAAGGAGGAAAGAGGGAAGGAAAGAGAATGAAAGAAGGAAGGAAAGAGGAAAAGAAAGAGAAGCAAAGAAGGAGGGAAAGAAAGAGCGAGAAGGGAAGAAGGAGGGAAAGAAAGAAAGAGCGAGAAGGGAAGAAGGAAAAGAGGTAAAGAGAGAGAAGGAAAGAAGAAGGAAAAGAGAGGAAGGAAGGAAGAGAACGGAAAGAGAGAAAGAAGAGGAGGGGGAAAAGGGCAAAGAGATGGGGGGGAGGCTCTCCCACCCCCACTCCCCCAATCAAGCCTCCACCACCCCCACGGATCCGTCACTTACCCTGGGAGGCAGCGGGGGCCCTCTTCTGCCCTCCCATGGGCCGCAGCACTCCGGTGCTGGCCTTGGGAGGCGGCGGGGGGGCTCTTGTGACCCCCCCAAGGGCTGCAGCACTTTGGGACTAGCCCTGGGAGGCGGTGGGGGCTCTTCTGGTAGGGAAATGGCTTCCTGTGTGTGTGGCTCTTCAATAAGTGCAGAAGAACATGAGAAAGCCCTATTGGATCAGACCAGTGGCCCATCTAGTTCAGCATCCTGTTTTACACAGCAGGACAGAGTCCAAGGCCCTTGATGTTACCTCCTTGCTGTGGTATTGCCTTACATTTTAAGTTGGTCATCCTCATTTCACTGAAATGGCTGGTGCATGTTCTGATGCAGACAGAGATGAGCATCCCTAGCTGGGGCTTCAAGTGCTGGAGTAGCATCTGGGAGACCCAGGCTTGAATCCCTGCTCTGCCATGGAAAGTTACTGGGTGACCTCGGGCCAATCACACACTCTCAAACTAACTTACCTCACATAGTTTTTGTGAGGACACAATGGAGGAGAGGGGAACAATGTAAGCTACTCTGAGTTCTTATTGGAGAGAAAGGTAGGACATGAATAAATAAATATTCCGAACTACTTTGCCACAGTTAGCAACATATTAGAAGAAAATAGGATCGGGTGGAAAATCCTATATTTTTCTAATTCCCTTGCTATTAAACTAGAACCAACAAGGTCCTCTCTTTTGAATTAGTAGAGCTGGCCAGACTCCGATGGCCAGTCCATATTATATTTAAAGGCCATATTCTTGTCCAGTGATCATGTCATCAGGACAGGTATGCATCATACATACTATGCACCTAGAATGTAATCATTACAAGTCTCCAATCTGTCCCTTTTTGGGGCTTATTCACAGCAAAGAGAGAGGCCTATCAACTACAAGATGGTAAAATTCCCATCAGCCCAATTTCATAGTAATTATGGTCGTACTTAAACATAAGTAATTAATTTAATATACTAAAATTTAGTAAAAATCTAAATAAATTTAACAGACCATATTCATTTTAAAAAGAATAAACTTTATACAATTTTAATATAAATAGAAAATATTTACAAATAAAGTTAAGATTCCAAAATGTTGAAGTAGTGTGGGCAAGTTTTCTGATTTCAAGTTCAAGTTAGCCTTTATTGGCATAAATTGTCGATACAGAGTATACAATTTAAAAGCAAAATAAAAACACGACCCACAGGTACATCTATATATATAAAAAGTTATGTCCCTAGAATCCTTTAGTGCCACTTTAAAATGGAGTTCAGAAACTTGGCCACCTTCTCGGTGATGTCAGAGGAGAAGTCATTCAGAAGTCTGTGTATCTTAAGTGCATCAAAGCAGTCCATGATACTGCTTAAAGTAGAATGTAAATATATATACCTTAGATCTACATACAGGTGACATGCAAAAGAACATGAGTAATAGAATCAACACATTTCTGTTTGCTAGGGCAATGTCTGGCTGAATGAGATATCATGTTAAATCTGCCGTGTAAAATGGCTGAAGGCATAGCATTACATCTGACCAAAGTAAACACTCTACATTGTTGTGGAACCTGCAGGGAAGATAAATATGAGGCCATCTTCCCTGTGGTTAGAGGTATTTCAAAACTCAAAGGGGAGCAGATTTTATTGGCTAAACTGTATAAACTATAACTGTATAACCTTTTCTGGTCTGCATTTGTCTCTTGCTGCTCCACCATTAATTAATTCTATTAATGTCAACATACCATATATCTCATGAAAGAGAACATCAATGAGTCTTAATGCTGATAGTCTTTGCAATTTTAATTTATTGGTTATCTGGGGTTCGCAAGAGATCCAAGAGTTTAAAACTCTTGTCTGGCCATTTTTTATTTTTTGCTCCAACAGGAAAGCCAAAAAAAGACCACATCCATTGTATTCATTAGAACTTTCACCTGATCCCAGGCTTACCAAGTACTTACCTTGATTCGGCGGGGGACACATACGTCTTGTCAGGAACATTCCCACATGGAAAACAAACGTGCCGCACCATGCCGTTGCCCTGATGTGACGCCAGCCCGCTGGGCACGTAGCTGGGTGACACTCTGGCAATAGAGCTCTTATCATCTCATGCTCCACTTGTTCTGTGCAACCTCTTTAATATCATTTAATCTCATTATTGAACCAGATTCTTTACCTAAGCAGCCATCTCTAGAGCATAAATAAAATAAACTGTTGGTCATATACATGAGCAGATGCAACTGTTTCTTAATTTTGACCCTAATAATATAATTAATATTGCTCAGGCAGGTCTTTCCAACCTCCATATGATCAGAAGTGTATAAGATTCTGGGTATGACAAATCCGTGGACCACCTTAATCCTTGTCATGTCAAAAGCTTATTTAAGTATAACTATCTCAGGCCATCACTTCGACCCTATACCAGAGGAGTGTGAACCCCATATGTAATAGTAGGGGCAGCATGGGCTGCATAAATTGTTCACCGCCATACTGTTGATTGCCACACTATGCTTTGCCATACCAAAAGTATGTGCAGTAAACTGTCAGCACCAAAACAAGATTTCAGAAGGGAAGTAGCAGGAATCACACTTATCCAGAGTATTAACTCTGTTACCGGCAGGGCCACATGGAGGCAATGATCCCAAACTATGTTCCTACCTCAGTGACTAAGAGAGTCATAGTTACTCCCGCCAAAAAAATGTTACATACACCCACAATGTTTACCCTCTGTTGTACAACCTTCACAAACAGTTTACATCTAGTGCTGTGCAGCTGCAAATAATTTGAAATTCTGGGGCAGTATGAAGTTGGCAGTAATCACTTTAATAGCTTTCCCCATCTTAAGAATAATACATTAGTTTGTATTTCTGTAACATTGCCTCCCTCATTGGCACTGCGTTGTAGCTTTAGAAATCCTATAGGCAACTTGAAAGCTAAGGATTCATATCAAAGTTAGAGTTATTTATTTATTTACTTCATTTATACCTCACCTCTCTCCCCAATGGGGACCCAAGGTGGTTTTCATAATTCTCCTCTCCTCCATTTTATCCTCACAACAACAACCCTGTGAGGTGGGTTAGGCTGAGAGTGGGTGACTGACCCAAGATCATCCAACTATCTTCCATGGCACAGTGGGGATTTGAACCTGGTTCTCCCAGATCCTAGTACTCCAACCACTACACGACACTGTTGCTGAGTTATTACCCAAAGCAAAATACAAAGGGAATTTGAGAGTTCCTCTTCAGTTCCTGCCAACCTAGCAGTTCGAAAGCAAGAAATTGCAAGTAGATAAATAGGTACCACTTCGGTGGGAAGGTAACAGCGTTCTGTGCGCCTTGGTGTTTAGTCATGCCGGCCACATGACCACGGAAACGTCTTCGGACAGCGCTGGCTCTTCGGCTTTGAAATGGAGATGAGCACCGCAACCCTAGAGTCGGATTCAACTGGATTTCGAGCAAGGGAACCTTTACCTTTTACCTTCAGGAGAAACACCCAAAACCTTTTGAAGCCAAAAAGTTTTAATAAGGCTAATGGAATCTAACCTAAACAGCATGATAAAAAGCAGAGACATCACCCTGCCAACTAAAGTCCGCATGGTCAAAGCAATGGTATTCCCAGTAGTCATGTATGGCTGCGAGAGTTGGACTATATTTTATTTATTTATTTATTTATTTTTTGGGATTTGTATCCCTTTTGAAGCCAAAAAGTTTTAATAAGACTAATGGAATCCTCCAAGGTCCCCCCCCCAGACTTCTATTACATCATTCACTAAATTTACTCGTATATGATTCTTTGAGATGGTTCTTCTTAACATATGGTTCACAAGATGATTTACAATGAAGTCAATTTGATATTTTGCATAAGATGAAAACTTTTTTCACACTGGAAATAGTTCAAGGTTTAATCAACGATGCATAATACAGTTGCATGATGCAGCTAAATGACACAACTTTATTTACTGATATTTCTTGCCTACTCCTCCTCTAGTTTGGGTATGTTTGAACTACAAGGAAAAATACATCAAAGCATATCGAATGAACTCTAGAAATGGATTATAAAAAAACCCACACCAGATCACTCAACAAAATAATCAACAAGAGGGACATTTCAATTAGTCCCCAAATCACAGGCCAATTAATTTTTACATATGTACCCTCAAAGCTCACTGAAAGCCTCAGGGGGAGGAAACAATGCAGCACCTCTCAGTAGAAAAAAGGGCCTGCAAGGAGAGTTTACAATGATAGCCCACAAAGTGATGCCAGTAATTCCCCTGTTCTCCAAAGCCTTGGCATCAAAACATGATTGATTCGTTTACTATTCTAAAAGGGGGAAATGGATATATGCTGAGTTTTGACAGCATTGCATTATGGAAGCAGAATGTTGTTGAAAAAGAGAAGATAATTACAGTTCTCTTTCTCATTCTATCTACTGTTAAGAGATAAGAGTGTGGGAATTTTCCTTGTGAATATATTAATTTCCATCCGCCACTGGCCAAAACAGGAAAAAAATGAACCAACAAGAAATACAGATGCAGCAACAGAAGCGGTGCTATGGATTAGATTTTATAATAATCATAAAATAATTAATGCTGTGGGATTTGACAAAGATACAGTGTAGTAGGATGCAACTCGGTTTAGGATTGCACTGGTAGCATGGGATTTTGACAATACTATGGGTTGTTTACATTCTCTCTCTCTTTTTTAAAAAAAAATCCCCCTAAGGGGAGTTTTTTATTGAGTTTTTTCAAAAGACTACAAACTATAACTGAAAATCAGGACGGGGAAACTACAACTAGGGAGAAAGGAAAGAAAACCACTAGTAACTAAAACCCCAAGAATAGGAGATCATAACAACAGCTTATATAAATGTTATTCCTAATCGCTAGTATTACTTTGAACATAGTCGGTTGTGCTAAATTATTTATCTTTTTACCCATCAATCTATCTGTTTAAGAAAACCCCCAGAGCATCCCATAGTTATTGTATAATTTTCAGGCACAATTCAGAGTCCTTCAGCCTTTATTTTGTCTTATGTTTTCTGATCCTCAATTTGTATGGACTTTTGGGGGCGGCCTCCCCCTTTTCAAAGAGAGAGTCCTCATCAGAAGACACCGAGCCCAACTCGCCATCAGATTTGCTTTCTTCTTCTTCCTTCTTCTCCTTAGCTGGCTCTCCCAGTTGTACTCTCAGGAACTCCCGTGCTTTAAAAACAGAGTCAATCTTTTCTTTTTTGTCGTGGAGTTTAAAAATAACAAATTTTGGAATTAACCACCTGTATCCAATGCCATTTTTTTGTTTGTTTGTAGAAAAAGGATTAAATCTTTATATTTCTTTCTCTTCTGTCTTATTTCAAATGGGACATCTTTTAAAATCCTGATATTATTGTCCCCAATTTTCAAGTGTGTTCCAGTAGTTGCTTTCAAAATAGAATCTCTCACATGTCTCTTCAAGAATCTGACTACTATTTCCCCAGGCAGATTATTCTTCTTGATGTATGAGGAATAGGACCTGTAGACCACATCCATCTTACTGTAAAGATATTCTGCTTTCAAATCTGTAGCTGGGGCTAATGCTTTGCTCAGCAATTGCTTCAGATTCTCACCTTTTAATTCTGGGACCCCTTGGAACCGTAGGACCAGATTTGCTTTCTCCATCTGCAGCTGTAAAAGTTGTGATTCTTCTGCAGCTTGTTTCATTTCCAGCTATTGCACCTTTTTCATGACTTTTTTAGTGTTGGCGTCCATTTCCTTCACTTTCTCAGCTGTTTGCTCCGTTACTTTCAAAGACTCAGTCAATTGGAGCTGCTGAGATGCCATACTCTGACTTATTGTTGACAACTGTTGCTTGATTTTAGTCATATCATCCAGCAGAGGGCACAAGGAATCTGCCAAATTTTAGGTTTCTTCCAGTCGAGGGCTACCAACTGGTTTCACTTTTACAAGTTTGTCTTTGTCTGCTTTCTTCCCCGCCATCTTTATGGATTGTTTACTTTTATAAAAGTTGCCAAAGTCTCTGAAATTTGCCCTTACGCTTATCCAGTCTGGTAAGTCTCTCAAAACAGATTTAAATGCTTATTCTTCCACTCCCCCCCTCTTTATATCATGTTTTTGTTCATGTGTTTGGGAGGGGGCCCTCTCCCACTCACTTTTCATCGCTCCATGGGGGGTGGTAGCTTTCTTTTTAAGTTCTCATGTTCGCTTTAACCCGACTCACAGTTCTTTGTCAGCCATTCGGCCATGCTCAGAATCCATTTATTTCACTTGATCTTCGATGCTTGTCCTGGTCAGCAGCTCTAAGTCCATTCAGACACTCAGCAGCAGGACCATCGGGGAAGAGGAGCGCCTTGATTTTCCGGCATCGCGCCAGCGAAGAGGTTGCCCCTCAAAAGCCCCAAGGCACCCCCTCCTACACGCTGGTGTGCAGATTACAACCCCGGGAGGTCCGGGAGATGCGTCTGCCTGCATGGCGGCATAAACAC
>NW_015176024.1:25063-28284 GCF_001447785.1 Gekko japonicus | reverse complement strand
CACAAGTGAGGAAAATGAGAATGTGGAAAAGCACTATGTTGCTGATTCAGTTGTTACGTTCTGATGCTTAATAGCCAATACATATTAAGCTTTTGCAGATCAGACCAGTGTTCATTGCCTAGCAACACCTATGTGAGAGAATATTTCCAACTGATGCATAAGTAGGACATTTACACTATTATCATAAGCAGAATTACACTCTCCTAAACCAACTGACTTTAATTGACTTAGAAGCATGAAACTTCTTAGAATGACACTGTTAGGTCCTTATTCACTACTTCTTTCACAGTGCCATCTTAAGCAGGTCTTCAACTGAGGTCCTCAGTTTCTCTAGTACTACAGAGGCAAAATCAGGCCGTATATGGAGTACTAGTAAAACTACTTTCCAAAACAAGAGTTGGCATGAAGTTAGATATTAACAGAGGGGAGTGGAACCCCTCTTGCTCTGAACCCTCCCTCCTTCCAATGATGACATGATACAACAGACTGTGGGTTCAACTAGTTTTATTTGTTTAAACAATTACTTAATTAAATGGATTATCTAAATCACTGCTTATTAACAGAGGGGAGGGGAACCCCTCTTGCTCTGAACCCTCCCTACTTCCAATTATGACATGATACAACAGAATGTGGGTTCAACTAGTTTTGTTTGTTTAAACAATTACAATTAAATGGATTATCTAAATCACTGCTTATTATGCCCATTAACTGATTATCTCAAGAGTGGGTCACACTAGGCATCCACCTGGTCTGCCTTTTGGATAGATCCACCCCCAGCTCAAAATCTGGCCAGCGCTTTCACTGAGCATGCTTATCACGGCTTGCACATCCATATGTGCAGAAAGGTGCCCAGCTTCATTTCTCTCTCTGATGTGTTTCAAGGCTCCTACCAGGTTCAAAAGATGCCACTCAGCACCAGTGTCACTCTTTCATAGCACACCCAGTTGCATGGCATGTGATGGCCTGTTCAGAACCCCCTGCAACATGCAGGTATCTTCTGGTGCATGCTGATTAGCCCTACCTATCCTGAGCAACCCACCCAATTCCTGCCACACAAGCTTTGTTGTTGTTGTTGTTGTTCAGTCACACAGTCGAGTCTGACTCTTCATGACCCCATGGACCAGCTCCCGCCAGGCCTTCCTGTCTTCCGCCGTCCTCTGAAGTCCACACAAGCTTAGCTTAGCTTAATGTCCCTTGCCCCACCTGCTGACTATAATGTCAAGCAGGCCTTGATGAAGATCAGCCAGGTAAATGCCATACCCCTCTTTGGAGAGGTGGATCCCATTGTTTCTGTACATTGCTGTACAGGTGTGGCATATTGTGGTGTACATAAGGGCAGGAGATGCAAGCCCTCATGTCTCCAAAATGGCCTTTTTAGTGGCCATGTTGGCATTTTGTCTGGCTTTTTCAATAGCCTTGGGCTTGAAGGCCATTGGAAATTCCATCCAGACCACAAATAGTCCAGGGAAATCTTCCTTAATTTTCTTTAAATCTCTGACCATTGTTATCACAGGTACAGTACCTTTGGTCTGCACCAAATACTTTCCCCCCCAAGTTTAATACTGGAATTTTGGGACAACTGCCCTTTCGCAGGATCTGGTAGAGAGAGGAAGGGAGCTGGCCCGATAACATCCCTGGCTTGCCTTGCCATTAAATGCTTCCAAGTGGAGGAGCCCCATCTGTGCCCCTCCAGTGTAGACCTCCACCTGTTTCTTCACCCAGAAAACAATGGAGTGGCCCAAGATGAGGATCCTGACTGGGCTGTGTATTATGTTTGCACCCACAAGGAATAAATCAAACTGAATTATCTAATGTAACCTCTAAAGGCCCTGGACTGCCACTGGCTAATCCATTGTATGTCTTTTGCTGCCTCCAATCAGCAGTTAATTATTATGCTGAAATCCCACCCCCACAATCTGGTGGGAATACATGTGGCCCACACCACTCCTACTCGCTATTCTCCACTAACAGCACAATGCCAAACATGGTCAACTGTGCCTTCTGTGATGCGGTCACCTACCCAGCCCTTCTGTGACCCAGGCACCTCAAGAACTCATCCTTACAGCAAGCCTGTTGTCTCCCTGCCCCAACCAACTCCTGCTGGGCCCCGGCAATTCCATGCTAAATGCAGGAGTTCCTTCCCATGCCAGCTCTACCCTGTTGAGAAGGCAGCAAAGTAACCCACCTGTAGTCAGTTGGCTGTCCACAGGTGGGTTACTTTGCTGTCTTCTCAAACCCCCCCCTCTTATTTAGTCCAAGGGAGAAATGAGGGACTGTCAAAGGCAAATGATAAGGGTGAGGGCTGAGAAGGGGTGAGGAAATAATCATTTGCCAATACATTCACACACCACCCACATGGTGTGATCTAGACACACTGGACTCCGGGTACTTGCTCTCCTGCACACTGAGGAATAGGCTCCAAAGGATCAGATACTCCCTTTCTCTCATATAGGGCTTGCAGATGTAGCTTCTTCTCTAAGATTTCCAAAAACAGAAGCCCTTGCTTACCTTTCCTGGGTGTCCCGGAAGTGCCCTGTCTATTGCTTGCTCTGATTTTAATTTGACCATCTGAATACCTCTCCAGAGCTAGAGTAAAGAATCTTCTTCACTTATTCAACATTATAAGAGTTCACTTACTGCCTATGTTTAAGGAGGCTGGGTCCAACTACTACAATCATAATTCACCATTAATCGATTTCAGCTACTAAAGGGACCCGAAGCATCAAGCAATCTGTGCAATGCAATTTGTGCATGATAGATTAACAAGTCATCAGCTGATTTATTAATGTATAAATACTGTTGGAAAATGTACGCCTTTTATGGGAACTAGTTGATGCAAGAATTTATTTATTTATTTTGTTATATTTATATTCTGCACCTCCCTGCCAAGGCAGACTCAGGGCGCCGACCATGGAACGGCCATAGCCATAATGCGGTCCACTGTAACCCCCACCACAAAGATCAAATCAAGCGTGTGCCCAGCTCAGTGAGTGGGTGCTGTAACACATTGGGAGAGTCCTAGCGCCACCATGGACGACACCAGATCCATTGCCTGTGTGGAGGTCGTGTCATCGGCATGGACATTGAAGTCGCCCAAGACTAGCAGTCTAGGGTGCTCCAGTGCCCAGCCTGATACAGCCTTCAGCAGGGATGGCAGGCTGTTTGCCGGTGCGTTGGGTGGACGGTACACCAACCAAACAGCCAAACTCTCCCCAGCTTCC
>NW_015176024.1:11249-24005 GCF_001447785.1 Gekko japonicus | reverse complement strand
GCATTTGATATGGTCGACCAACAGCTGCTGGCCCACTGCCTTGCCGATGCGGGGATTCAGGGGTTCACCCTTCAATGGCTTGTCTCTTTTCTCCAAGGTCGGGGACAGGGGGCTGGGCTAGGGGAGCAGCAGTCCTGGAGGCACCTGCTTGAATGCGGAGTGCCCCAGGGGGCAGTACTCTCCCCGATGCTATTTAACATATACATGCGCCCCCTTGCCCAGATTGTCCGAAGGTTTGGGCTTGGATGTCATCAATATGCCGATGACACCCAGCTCTATCTGATGTTGGGCAGCCAGTCGGACTCCGACCCAGAAGATCTTCACCGGGCTTTACAGGTCGTGGCTGGGTGGCTCGAGCTGAGCCGGCTGAAGCTGAACCAGCGAAGATGGAGGTCCTGTGCCTGAGTCAGGGTGGTATGGGATTGGGACTCCCACTCTTGGCCTTTGATGAGGCACCTTGGGTGCCAGCTTCGGAGGTTAGGAGTTTGGGTGTGCTCCTGGACCCCACCTTAACAATGGAGGCCCAGGTGGCGGCCACTGCCAAAGCAGCCTTTTATCATCTACGGCTGGTGCGGCAGTTGGTCCTCTTCCTTAGCCGCAGCAACCTGGTCACAGTGATCCATGCGACGGTCACCTCAAGTTCAGACAACTGTAACGCTCTCTACATGGGGCTGCCTTTGTCGCAAATTCGGAGGCTGCAGCTGGTGCAGAATGTGGCGGCCAGGTTGGTAGCGGGTGCCTCTAGGTGGGACCACACCCAACCTGTCCTGAAAGCACTGCACTGGCTGCCTATAGCCTATAGTGCTGGTGCTTACCTTTAAAGCCCTAGATGGCCAGGTGGAATGAGCTCCCGGAGGAGATCAGGGCCCTGCAGGACCTGGTACAGTTCTCTTCCACCAGGCTTTTGAGTAGGAGCCACCGCCACTACCACCACCGTGCGACTGCAGAGCAGTTCCGCCGTGTCGGGCTGACTGGCCAGCTGAAACATCGTGGCCCATGGCATCCCCCCCCTTTTTTGACCCCACTGGGATATGCAATAGGGAGTAAGTATTGTAGTCATTTATGTATCCTATGAGATGTGCATTTTTGCCTAAACTGTTTTAACCGTTGACTTTTACTGCACTTGTGCCTTAATTGTTTTAACTTGTTGTATTTCTACCACACTTTTGTGCCCGTGTAAGCCGCCCTGAGCCTGCGTGCGGGGAGGGCGGGGTATAAATGAAATAAATAAACAAATAAACAAATAAATAAAATCAATTCCTAGAAGACAGAAGCAAAATCCCAACAGGGATCCGGGTATTAAACAGTGGGGATGAAAATTTACAAATCATCCCTTCTTAAATGGAGAGGGGGCTGATGCACCCATGGAGTTTTACTTTGCATAAGACTTTTCCTAGACATTTAAAGGAGACATCAGTTATGCATGTGAATTTGTTCTGCCCCCTGAAATGGATGAGAAAACCCACCAAAACAGCAGAACCATGTGCAATGCAAAGTACACACTGGATTCCTGCACAAGGTGATTGATTGGCTTAATCGGATTTACTTAGTAGATTAAAATTAAATGAAACTGACTCCATGTGTGTGCACAACTCAGTAGCATTAAATTATCCATGCATATAAAATGTACCTGTAGAGACAGAAATGAGGAAACGGTATACCATGAACGGGAATATTTTTAGAAAATTCTAAAGGAGATGGATATCCAAAGATTTTCCCCATGATTTCTTTTTCACTCTGTTTCACAATTTATCTTTTTTTCCCTGATGATATATTCCAAAGGCTATATTAACTTCATATTACTTGTATGGTATTTTCTAAATTGGGGGGGCACTAATTACAGAAGCAATTAAAAGTATCCCAGGAAATATTATAATGAGCTAGAGTCATATGCTTTAGTGTCACCCTGGAGCATTAAGGCACCTGCCATATGGTCCTTTTAAAGCAGCATTGGAGGTTTTTTTGCTTTCAGTGTGGGTGAAGGGAATTATTAACTTGGAAAACCTTTTAAAAGGTGCAGACCTGTGGCTCAATATGTGTAAGGAATGTCAGATTTCTTTTTTTGCCCATAAAATCTGTGATAAGAACAAATCCACATTATCATCTTCAATATCAATAAAATGACTGCTGTGTTTTATGTGCTTTTTATTAGCTGTTTTTAGTGCTTTGGTTTGATTTATTCATGTTATTGACTTGCATGTTTTTATTGGTACATTTTACTGGTAAGATTTGTTTTTGTTTTCTTTCTTGGTTTTACCTAATTGGGAGTTGCTTCAAGCAGGTATAGAGAGGCAGCATAGACATTTCCTAAATAAAGTAAACCATTTGTAAGTAAAACAATAAAAGCTGCAGGGAGAGAGTTGGAGACTTGGAGCTAATCCGGCCATGATGGTGGTGGACCTAGCCGGTTCTCCTCTGAACACATGAATCTGCCTTATACTGAATCAGACCATCAGTCTATCAAGGTCAGTATTGTCTACTCAGACTGGCAGTGGTTCTGCAGGATCTCAGGAAGGGTCTTTCATATCACCTACCACCTACTACCCAATCCTTTTAATTGGAGTTGCTGGGGATTGAACCTAGGACCTTCTGCATGCTACAAGGATAAGTACCTTTTCCACCTTGGCCCATCCCAGTGGAAGGCTTTACCAGATTATATTTTACCAGATTAGAAGCCTTCTGAGCTTCCACAGAGCTTGAAAGTCAGGCTTCCACAGAGCTTGAAAGTCAGTCTTGTTCAGGGGTGCCTTTTCCTGATCTTGTTCTGTTGGCCTTCCTGGAACTTATTCACCCATTCACTTTTTATATTTTATTATTTATGAATGATTTTATTATTTCATATATTATGTATTTTTATATGCAATTGTTGTTTGATGGTTGTAATCCACCCTGAGCCTGCGGAAAAGGGTAGAATAAAAATCAAATAAATAAATAAAATGCTCTCCCACAGAGCCCCACTGGTGGGCCTCCTGATGGCACCTGGTATTTTTCGCCACTGTGTGACAGAGTGCTGGACTGGATGGGCCATTGGCCTGATCCAACATTGGCTTCTCTTATGTTCTTATGTTCAGAGCCCCTTTCCTCCCATTGGTATCAGCGACAGCAGACGGAAGCAGGAATAAGGGAGGCATGATGGTGGAATGCCTGGGTGGAATAATTGGGTGCCACTTCACCTACCACAGATGGTCCCAGCAATGACAATTAGAAGCTGGAGAGAAAGAAACATGTATTCAACATTAGTGGTAAGGCTGATAAACATGCTCTTCCCCACCCACTTTCTATGGCCAGGTTTTCCATGTGTTGAGTGAGTGAATGCAGTCAGTTTCGTAGGTGGTTCTTAAATGTTGGTGTTTCCTTATCTGCTAGTCAATGTTTCCTAGATTCTCTATGTTCTCTTTTGCTTTTGGCCATAATAACATTTGCAAGTGAAGGGTGCTAGACTAAAACGCACTATTAGAACATTAAAGCATTCTCTGAAAACACTCTTTGAACGTAATAACATTTGCAAGTGAAGGGTGCTAAAGCATTCTCTGAAAACACTCTTTGAAAACCTCAAGCACACAATTCTGAAGAGCTAGCCAATGCAACTATTAAGAAATCAAGGCAACTACAGCCTATTAACAATGCATAGCAGTCTATAATAGTTTAATACACTCCTTGCTTCACACTGCCCATGGGATTACAAAACAAGGGAGATTGCCAAGCATCTGAGAAACCACAAGATGTATCTGCTGGCCTGTATTTGGGTTAATAGTTCTCTGTTTATGTAGACCTTTTATAGTACTGTCTTAAGCAGGTCTACTGAGAATCCCACTCAGGTCTATTCAATGGTGCTTACTTCCAGGAGAGTGTTTTTATGATTGTACTGTTATAGGGTTTCTCTGCACAGGTTATTTCCATCCATCGTGTGCCTGTATAGTGTCCCCCCCCCTTTCCTCACATGTTTTTCTCCCTTTAGTGGTTGCTTCAATCTTTCATAGTTGTTTTTTATTAGCACTTTAAAAGTGCTTCTAACCCACCTACCTACCCACCTTGGGAGTAATAACCATGAAAGATCAAAGAAACCACTAGAGGCAGCAAAACGCATGTGGGAAAGGGGGAAAAAATGACACAGTATGGGCACACAACTGCTATAAATAACAAATGTGGGAAAGCCTATGGACTGAGAAACATCGTTGAAGTAACCTAACAGCTACATTCCACTTCAGCTGAACCTTGGACTTCAAGAGTAGCTCTACCATCAAACATTACCACAAATACATTGAAATAGTTTGCTGACACCAATATAATTGCTCTAGTCCAATGCTGTGCAGCTTTTAAAAAGTGTAATAGCAGTGATACAAATAGTCACTGAAGCAATTTATTATGGGGATTGATATGAAGTGCAGCTTCCATTAATGGAAGGTACTTCTGCATTCATAGGATCCAAGTCACTGACTTTTCCTCACTCCCCCATCTGAAAATTTGCAGTCAAAAGAGCCTAAACTCAGAGAATGAAGACTTGATAAAGACTTTAAGGCAATTTAAAGGAATAATATTAGACATCTGCACTGCTCTGCCCTATACACAATACACAGGTTCAGGTATTTAGCTTATTAAACTCAATAATTAAAATGTACTTTTGGGCTTAGAGGAACAGGAAGACTTCCATAGCCTAAGCTAATTATTAGAGACATCATTACTTAAATTGTAATAATGTTTAGCATAAACATACAGAGATTTAGAGCAGTTTTTAAGAATAATGTTTACTGCAAAAATTAAAGATGCTTAAATGCACAAAGTCAACATAGGGATCAGAGAAAATAATGGGAATGTATCAAGAGTGGTTCTTAGTTACTTTCTAAACTACTATATAAAAATGACTTGGCTTTTATGTAATTAAATATGCAATTTATCACACATTTTGTCACTAAAAATTACCACCCCAGGGAGATTAGTTCTCAATGAATGTTATTAAGATAGAGCAATTCATTTTTACTCCATTAGCCAAGTCCTTAAAAAGGGGAAGAAAACACTTCCAGACAAACCTAATCAATCTAATTCTCATCGCATTGCTCCTGATGTTTGAAAGCCAGATTAGAAGGATGATGGCAGTACTGTATGTTTAAACATAGCATAGCACTGCCAAAATTACAAAATAGCAAAAGAGACAGGTTTTGAATCCTATCTCTGCCCACGTACATTGCCTCCCTTCCCCATTAGCAATCCTTCTATGCAGGTGTATTCGTTCCACGGAGGTAACTTTTTGTATTAGGGGAGGACAATCAGAGGAGGTACTATGGAGAAGGAAACCAAGGGCAGCAAAAGAATTCTGCAGTCCTCACCTGTAGACCTCACCTGTTTCTCCATGACTGGGGCTGTTCTGAGTCAAAACATTATGTCTAGTTTTTGTTACTGCTGTTTGCCCAATGGAGACAAAGGGCAACAATATTGGGTTTAACTAGTTTATTCAATTAATTAATTAACTATGAAGATCTATGTCATATCATTAAATATGCTAAAATATTGTAAAGGGTGGGCTGTGCTAGGCAGCCTGGAAATGGTGGCCTTTGTTGCCCAGAGCCACCTTGACTCCAGACTTGGCCTGCATCTTCCACTGACCTCATTTGTTACTGCCTGCACACAATGTGTGGAGAGGTACCCAGCACCATCCCCTTCTCCTGATGCGCCGCATGACCACTACCAGGTTCAGAAAGATGTTCCTCAACATTGATGGCACTCCTTCCCAGCCACACCCCACTGCACGGACAGTGATGCACTGTTCTGGAACCCGCCCTCCATCACTGCTGATGCCTCCAAGTGCTTACTGATCATCCCTGCCTGCCATGATCAGCCTGCCCTATCCTTGCCATACAAGGGGGTTAGCCTAGCTTAACACCCCTTGCCCCACCTGCTGACTATAACAGTCTTCAAGCCCTGAGGCAGATCTGCCAAATAGATGTAACACCCTCATGGAGAAAGATGCACACTATCGTCCCTGTACAGGTGTAGCAAATCATATCTAATGGAGCTGTGTGACACACACCTCCACTCTCCAAAATAACCCTACACACATAACAATTAATCTTAGCCCTTGCATTCTTGACCCAAGTGGGCTTCAGAGCTCCCCTCCAAATCTTCCTTTGTAGGAAATTGGACCAATCAATAATAGTCTTTGGTAGCAAACTTTGTACCTGTTTCTCTAAGTATGTTCTGCATTAATGTCATTCCCTTCATATGCACCTGATTTTTTTCTCCCAGTGCAGGACGAGAACATCAGGATGCCTGCCCTCCCTCAAGACTTGATAGAGGGAGGGCAGAAGCTGGTTCCATAATGCATCCCTAAGGCCTTGCCACTGGATGCTGGCCGTGGGATAGAGGCCCAACTACAATCCCAACTCACAGGCAGCTGTTCTCTCGCTTGCCCAAAAGACGGTGGAATGGCCCACAACAAGGACCCTGACTGGGCTTCTTGATATGCTCACACTCGTAAAAGGCAAAATTGTTAACTTACCTACTGTAAGCCTTAAAAGCCAGTGATTGCCACCTACCAATTTGCTGAATCAGCTGTCCTGGCATTCCCAGACTAGCAACAGTGGATGCAGCTCCAGTTCTAAGTGAATGAGTCCCAAACTCCCACACAGACAGTCCCTACTCTTGGTCCACAATCTACCTCAGAATGATCATCAAGCTCCTGTCAATAGGCATCAATCAGCAACTCAAAAAGCAACCATCTTTTCAGCAGGAAAACATGCATGGTAAGAGGCAAGGTCTGAATATATGAGGCCAAATCACTCCTTGTGATTAGCTGCTTCAGCAACCCAATCAGGTCTAGTGCCTTCCTTGTCCCTAGGGGGCCATGGCAAACCGATCCCTAGCATTGTTAGCCAAATTATCTTATATTATTAATAAGCTTGGGAAATTACAAATATTAAAGGGCGATAGGCATAAAATATTGGGACATAACCTGTGTATACCAGAGTCAGAATTCCCAGAGCCTGTGAATAGACAAGGAGACCAGGTTGCTGAAATAATTGGTCTTTTACTTAATGATTATCAAGCATACAATAATAATAAGCAAGCAGTCACACACACAATACAGGACTAAGAAAATAGAATTGAAAAGATAGCAATGTTTGCATGAGCAGAATTATCGTTGGTGGGTGATACATTACCTGTGCGATGAGACGAGAATATCATGCAGTGAAAAAGAAAATGGAGGGAGGAGTGGATCGTGAGTCAGCAAGCAACACATGTGGAATGATTCCAAACTTGCCAAGAATGGAACCAACAAGGTAGGAAGGGATGATGAGAAGACAGCGAGCTCAGGGAGAGCTCACCTTAAATAGCTAAATTGGGACCCAAGGCGATGGCCAGGTGGTCACTGGTTCCCAGGAAGTGTTAGAAAAAACCCCCTATACTTTGGATGAGTGAGACAAAAGGAAACGACAATTGGACAATTTAGGGCTGATGGTCGGCAGGGAGTGACACCTCTTGGGGAAGGGTGTGAGACAAAGGAGAGGATAGAGGGAATCACTTCACAGCTTTGGTGCCTCATGTTAACGATCCAATGCTTGTCAGAGGTGTTATCTGGATAGGTGGCAGGAAGGCTTAATCACTTCTTTTGTTTCTAGCTGGGCAACAGTCTTTATTTGAGAATGGCTTAGGAGGGGGAGGAATGTGCTACGTGATGAAGAAGAGATCTCTTCATGGCTTCTGTGCAAGAACATTGGTTCTCTGTCAGAACATGGATTCTCCTCTAGTCTGCTACTGGCTGTGTTCATGGAGGCCACGGCTGTTGGTCTGCATCACAGTCATTGTGTGGATGCAGAGGGCAGGGGCAGAAGGCTTCTATAGTCCTGGGTCCACATCTGGCTTGGCATACTTCTTTGGCACAAGGCTTCCCTTGGCCATAGTGTACAGTCTATAGTCCAGCATAGGGCACCACTTAGGACCACAGCTCTGTCCATTGTCCTGGCACATGCTTTTCACAGTCCAGCAAGGCAGTGCTATTAAAGAGTCTTTAATAATGCCATCTGAAGTGGCTTCATGGCAACAGCACTAAAGCCATGAATTCCACTTTTCTTAGGAAAAAATTTATTCCATTATTTCAGGGGTTCACATAATATCCCAAAGGTTTTTTATTATTATTTATACAATGATTTTTTAGACAATTTAGAATAAGTCCTGATTTGAAACATCAAATTCACCAATATCCAAAACCAAAGTTTACTTACTACTGGTTTTGGATCATAATTCTTGCTATCAGTTTCTCCATTAAAAGAGAGAGAGAGAGGTCAGTATAGTTTACACTGCTAATGGCAAAGAGCAACAAGCCACTAACAACAAGAAAAGGAACTACAACTCTAGCTAATCTATGTCTTATCATGCAAAGTGAGTTTTCATGGCTATCTACCTCAGTATCCAAGTATCCACCTCATCAGTGGCCATAGTATAAGTGTTGCTTTTTTGTCAGAACTAGCTCAGATCAAATCAGTCAATCCTAAAAGAAATCAACCCTGACTGTTCCCTGGAAGGCCAGATAATGAAACTGAAGCTCAAATGCTTTGGCCACCAAATGAGAAGGGAGCACTCACTGGAGAAGACCCTGATGCTGGGAAAGATTGAAGGTCAAAGAAGACGGGGACGGCAAAGGATGAGATGGTTGGACAGTGTCATCGATGCAACGAACATGAAGTTGAGCCAACTTCAGAGGACAGTGGAGGACAGGAGGGCCTGGCGGGATCTTGTTCATGGGGTCACAAAGAGTCGGACTCGACTGTGCGACTGAACAACAACAAGCTCAGAAGTAGGCTTAGGAAAGGATTCAGCAATGCCTTCAGCAAGGAGTCCTTCAGGCTTTGCAGTCAACGCCTTGCTTCTTTTGAGAACAGAGAGCTAGACCTCATCCTATTCAGCTGCTGGGCTTGGGGTTCTTTTGGTGTAGTCAGGCTGTACTGTCTCCAGTACCTGTTCCTCCCTGGCCTGACTCATGTCACATGTCACCTATAGTTAGACCCTCAGCGACGAAACTTTGCAGGCGATCTTGAGACAGTCATTCTATCTATCATTCTAATGTATCTCACAGGGTTGTTGTGAAAGTAAAAGAGATGAAGGAAGACTGATGTATGCTATCCTGAGCTCCTTGAAAGAAGGATAGGATAAAAATGCACAAAACACTACCTGGAAGAAGATGACCTAAATGTAAGAACACCCCACCCCCCGCCAAATCATTATACAAAAAAAGCTTTTTTTTACAATACATAACCATAACTTGTATTTGAATTCAAGACAATACCCTATTTTTCTTGATGGTACTCCTGGGAACAAACCTAGTCTTTCAGGTAAATTGATATTAGTTTGTGTTTGTGTATGTGCATTCACTGCCTCTTACACAAAAACAGAGCAATGAAATGATGAGATTTTTTTTTCAACCGAAAGGGCTACAAAGCTCCTTACTGACCAGAAAAAGAGGTTTGTTGAAAAAAAAAACATGTCCACCAGCAAAATAGCAGCATCTCTATACTGTCCCAGCACTATCACATATGCAGTATTTTTACCACCCTTATATATTGTGATGTTTTAAATTATTCTTTTAGCTAGATGTCATCTAAGACAGTCCAATTTCCCAGGCTTTGACACCTGCACTCCTTGCAAACCTTTGCCCAATGTTTTTATTAACTCAATTTAATGGAACCTCTTTTTTATGGTGACCTTAAGAATTTAATAACTCTTCAATGCAAGGACAATACCACCTGCAGGCTCCGCTGGGATTAAACTGCAGTAGCTCAATATGTCTGCAGGAACACATTAACGGGAAACAAAAAGGAGGAGGGGGAATCCCTCAGAAACTACACAAATAGGTCCCTCAGCTCCACGGGTGGATATTATGAGTCATTACGGTGTCTGCTCCAGGATGGGCAACATAAAACACTGTGCTTCTGAGGCATGCAGTTGCTTACACCTGCCTCATATGAATCTCGCTTTGATCATGTCAGATATGCTAGCACATTTCCCTTTCCACAGCACCTCCGTCTCTGACAGACACTCTGCTTATCTTAAAAGATATAATCAATATATTATTAGTCAACAAGCTGACAGAGGGCTATAAATTAATCCATTTTTGTCAGTGAAGAACTTACTTTCCCAAGGAAAACCGAATCCTCACAATATGGAAGAGACCTTTTAATCCGGTTAAGGAAAATGAACCTTGCTTCCCCACCCCACCCCCCACCCTATTTTCGTTCTCTCTTTTCATATGTGAATTCAAAAAGTCAGGGCAGCAGTACTGTGGACACAATTTAGTGCAGAACTACTGAGATTCAAGGTTAACTCTGTTTTCACAGTTTGGCACTGGCGTACTCAGGTCAAACATGACACAACCCCATAGTTTATTTTAACTGGTTAGTTTATGAAACCAGAATTTGGCTTACAAAGCTTCTCTTTAAATGATGTTGTTCTGGGGAGGGGAATTTATAGATATAGCCATTAATTCTTCTTATTGTCTTTTTCTCTTTTCAGAAAGAAGGCTTTCTCTTTCTTTTCTCTTTGAAGATAAATCAATGCAGCCTTCTGTCACTTCAGCCCTTACAGTTGTTTTATGTTACACACCATAGGGTGGTGCTCTAATAGGAGGACAGTATGGTTCAGGAACATATTTTCTGCCTCTGAGCTTCTACACACTGAAATTCTGACACACTGCAGAACTTCCATTCCTGCCCCTCCTCTCCTAGAATTTCTCTTTGATCAAACCTGAAATGATTAGAATAACTCAAGTTCTAAAAAGGGAGAGCGAGAAAGAAATTGATAGTGGGATTTCAGATAGAGACTGAGTAAAGGAGAATTAGCATCTGTAATTAGGGCATGCATCAGAGCAGCATTAGGAATAAGGTAGCCAACTGACCAGGGGGGAAAACTCTCTTTATTAGAGATTTGATATGTGGAAATGGGCAGTAGAAGGTTTTTGTGGCATGATATTAACTAACTTTACCTGATAATTGCTTGCACATCAAACTGATACTCAACAGACAGCTAGAGAGACCAGTTTCAGAGTGGACAACCCTAATTAGGAACAAGCAGGATTAAACCAGGTTGTCTGCATTTGTGAACCACATGAAACCATAGTTAAGCCTAACTATAATTTATAAACCAAGCCCAACCATGGTCTCAAATCCTAGTTTGGTGGATTCAAACAAAGCCCAGACTGCAATTGAAAAAAACCTGGTTTTACTTCCAAGTAAAGGGGACTTACTTCCAAGTAAACATGCTTAGGATTGCTCCCCTACTTGGTGGAATGGCTTGGATTCAAACAATAATATTCAGCACAGTTCTGTTAAAGCATGGCTTTGCACAGTGACATATCTAGTCTATTTGGTGCCCCAGGGCAGATAATTTTTTAACACCCCCCCCTCTATTTTTTGCCATCAAGTCACAGGTGACTTAGGGGAACCCCATAGAATTTTTGAAGGCAAGAGACATTCAGAGGTGGTTTGCCATTGCCTGCCTTCACGTCAGCCCTGCTTAACTTCTGAGATCTGATGAGATCAGGCTAGGATGGGGCTATCCAGGTCAGGGCCCCTCCTCTATACAACAAAATTATTTTCAGTAATAATCATAAAATAAAATGAATAATAACAACAGCCAGAAAAATAGTTACAGGTGGGTAGCCATGTTGGTCTGAAGCAACAGAACAAAGTTTGGTCTTAAAGACCAAGAAATGAAAATAAAGGGGGGTTAAGAGAGACAGAAATGAATGAGAAGTATGTGGAAAAGAGGGAGATAACTTATGAGAGGGACAGGTTGTTTTATCTTGCTGCAACACCCCAACTACTGCTTTACAAGATCTGGCTGAGCTGGGTGCAAGGAAAGGGAGACAGAAAGGCTAGGCTATTGGAGAAAATGACCTGCAGGCTGGCAATTACTGTAGCGGCTATCAGCACAATCTGTTAAGGAAGTTTGCTTGAGTCTTGGAGAAAAGGGAAGCTTAGTGGATCCTAGAGCTTTTTGCTATGCTCAGACTTCCCTGAGCCCCTAGTGGCTGCAGCAAGAACTAGATTTTAAAAATAAAAGTGAAGACATTCAGCTGGAGGAAGCAGGACAATGCTGGCTTTGAGTTCCCCCTTCAAGAGCCTTCCTTAAGCTGTGGCCAGGGCAGACCCCCACCCCCTTGGTACATCACTGGCTTTGCATTACATCTGAGAGACCCAATCTCTCTCACACATGCATACACACACACATCAATAAATTAGCTTTCTCATTTATGCACTGTAACCTAACCAACTCTTCATCCTAATCATACCAGGATTACCAACTTTTTAACTAGCCTTGTCTATTATGTTTTTTAACATAAACTGCCTGTGCAGAAATCATTGGTGAAAATGATCATTCCCATGCTAAGAAAAGCTTCACTAAATGATTTCTTAGATGCAAGTATTGCTAAAAACACAGGACCCATGCAGATTTTTTTTATTTGTCAGCTAGCAGGCCTAAACCAAGCACCTAGGAAAAAGAGAAGAAGAAATAGAACAGCAATCAAATGACTGATTTATAGCTGTTGCAGAAGACAATATTTAGGACATCTTGTACTATGATATTGCTGAGAGGGAAATTAAAAAAAAACAACACACAAATAAAACACACACACAAACACAAAATGCCATAATGGCAGACCTGTCTGTGCTAGTAAGGGCTTTGACAAGCAGAGCATGCTCACAGCATCACAGCGTGCAAAATAAATGATTCCTAATCTTTGTGATAGTTATCTGATATAATGAAAAC